>NW_009628045.1:6518-28689 GCF_000690535.1 Cariama cristata
TGTTGCTTGTTCAGTGCAACTATATAATTGAAATTTCATCCTGTTTCTGAATATTAAGTAAATGTGAGATCTTCACCCAAAGAACCAGCTTGATGTAATTTTCCTGTGCTTTATCTGATTCAATGAAAATAGGTTCTTTCCTCCCTGTCCCTGCTTTACTTTCCCTTAGCTGTGCAAACCAGCTTGAAGGGCATTCCCAAGTTCAAAGGTGGGACTGAGCTGCCCTAAAGTAACCTCATGAAAGGAGCTTAAGCCTGTGAATGAAAAGATAAGTCACTGATTATATGGTGAAATAGGACTACTGCAAACTAAGCTGTTAGAGGACTTGTGTGAGAATGTCTGATGTCTGTTTTTCAAATGATGGCAAAAACTAACTTGTGTTGACAGCTACTTAGAAAAACCTCCTAGAGCCATAGTCTTAGGCTGAGGAGGTGTGTTAGGTGCTAAAGACCAGACCTGCTGAAGTATTCTCACATCCTGAAGTACTTCAGCTGTAAGGGGTTAGATGTCTTGATTCAGTTCACCCTCAGAGGTATGCACACTTCCTGCAAAGAGCTATAAACACCATCTGTTCTCTAGCTAACAGCTGGGTGAATCGGCATGAAATGCCCTTCTAGGGCAGTTACTAATGTTATGTCTTCTAAAATACTGATCGTGGAGGGAAAAATGGAACATAGTTGATCAAGCAGGATGTTTGCATGATCTCAATGGATAATGTGAATTGGAAGCTACTCATGTGAAAGCAAGGATTAATCTAAAGTTAAGGGGAAAATTAATTAAAAAATCTTATTATTGCTCATCTTATGTGCCATTTCATTAAATTCTTGTATAGCCTGGGAGCTCTGTTTTCCCGTTGCTACAAGTGCTGGCTTTATTACCATTCCTCCAACAAAAATGCAGATTCTTAGCTCTGAAAAACCTGGCTCTGATAAGAATTGATGGGCTTGCTTTTTCCTCTTGTCTCTTCAGGCAAAAGTATATCTCCTGTTTATAGCAAAAGTTAAATCATGGTGTGTTGGGACTTCGGTTATGAAAATCTTGATCCTATCTTTATTATGAGAAAAGTAGAGTTGCAAACCTTTGCTAGAGTTGCAGACACACCATTTAAAACTTTTGCAGATCCCTTTGCGTTTGAGGGATGCACCAAACCTTAAGAACAGCTATTTCTAGAGCATTACTGGAATTATTTTAGGTCGTATTTCGTCTGTGAAAGTTTCCCCTTCTTCTGACTGTCTGGTGAAATCCCTCAAAGGGAAGGGGAAGAACAGTTAAAGCTTATGCTAATAACTTAAATGCCTTAATGAATTTCTTTCTGGATTACTGAGTAATCTATGTGCTTTTCCAACATGGAGAAGCTTTTTATTTTAAGACTTCATTTCCTGATTTTTACCTTAAACAATAGATAGACTTCTCAAAAAAATGTTTAGGAAGCCAAGCCTTGGAAAGGAAACTATTTCACATACTACTTGTTCCTGCATTTCTCTTAGCTCCTCAGTTGTGTCCTGTCAGCTGAATAATTCTTAGTGCCTTCTAGTCCTAACCAGGTGTTGTTCTAAGCAGAATGAAATGTATAGGCTGTCATTCTTTGATCTGTCTTCTAGTTTCAACTAAAAATACTGATAAAAGGATAATTCTGATGCTTAAGTGGTGTCTGTTATTACAGGGGGAAGATTCTCTTTAACGTGATTACTTGCAAGTAGTAGTTCCTCATCATGGCTGAACTATCACCTGAAGAAATTCAGCTGAGGGCCAACCAGGTCACTGATGAGGTAAATATTATAGGAATCCATCTAGGATTACAGTATTTATCCACCAAGATTATGTTATCCTTTAAAAATAAAGGCAGTCTAGGGTAGTGATTCTGCAAGGGTATAGCTGAATGTTTCAGGCTTTCACTTTGCTTGGTAAATACTGGAGCGAAGACTACTCCTAAGAGTAAGAATGAATTTAAGCTTCTGAATTGTAAAACCACCTACTTGATGGAGTACTGATCATCCAGTCCTGATTAGTGAGACAATGCAGGCTGGGTATCTATGCTATTCTTAATCATGTTGATACTTCATGACTTTTTAATTTAAATTCATCTGAACATCATTTCTTTTATAATGCCTTTCTAATGGGATAAGCAAAGTACTAGCAAGTACTGAAACCCAAGGGCTTACTAGCTACTGAAAAAAGCTCTAGTGTGCTGCCACTATAACTGAATTGTAGTGTCTATTACATATAGACAGGCTGATGAACCTTTGTATACTAATTGCCTTACTACAATGAACTGGTAAGACTTCCAGACACTTGTATATACTGTTAATACACTCATTTTAAAATTCTCTTTCTAGTCTTTGGAAAGCACAAGGAGGATTCTTGGCTTGGCCATCGAGGTAAGGAAAAGCTTTTGAATCACCTGGGGATTTATTAATTTAAGTATAAGAAGCAGCACGTTAACTATCAGAAAGTCATCTTAATCACTTTTTTGTCTTTCTCAAACTTTGACACACACTTCATTATTAGAAGTTGCTGTTTTAATTCAGTAGTAGAGTTGGAATGACTGAAACCTAATGCTTTTCACATTATGTGAAATCAGATCACAGAAGGATCAATATCCTTTTTACTTATTTTCCTCTTAAACAAAATGGCCTAATCTCCAAATGCTACAGATCCATTATAAAAAGTCTGTAGTGGTCAGTTACGACTTTGGCTGCTGCATCACTTGCTTCTTGTAACATCTTCCATTTGTCTTTTAGCTCACTTTGGCTGTAAACACTGTGAAAATATCTTGCTTTGAGGAGGAGGGTAGGGCTCAGTTGTGTGGGGTAGTAGAGGGTAGGACTGCTTTTGGTTCTAAACAAAAGTAGTTCTACGTACACCTTCTTGCAATCTGTTCATCAGTTTTAACTTTAAAGATAGTTAAGAATGATGATGAAACTCTTAACATCCTTGTATGGGACTTCAAAAAAATAAATCTGTGTTTCAGCTTTATATAGGTGATGTTGTATGAGGAATCTGTTCCTCTATGCTGTTACAGATTGCATGCCCCATTGTAAAAGTGACTGAAAGTTTACTTTTGATACTGTAACTTCAGAAAATATAGAACATCCTGTTGGTAGGGAGTAAGATAAAATGAATGATAGTCAGCTCTGGTAGACTTAAAGCTTAATTGGTTCAGTGAGACAATTTTGTTAGTGTTTGGATATGCCATAGACAAATGGGAATCCAGAGACTAAGCAGTAATGCCTTTTAAAGCTAAGGCCCAGACTTCCAGTGCTGAAGACTTGAGACAATTTATTGTCAGTATGAGAACACTAGAAAAAAAATCCAATTAATAAGGACCCTAAAGTGTTTGGTCAGTACTGCTTTAGAGCCTGTACTCGCCGTCCAGATGTTAGCAGGCTGCTGTGCAACTGAAGATGCTACTGTTATCAGTGAGGCATTTGAATCGGCGTAGCCTAATGAATACCTCTCAAACACAAACGTTAAGAACATGTAATGAGCCAACATAATTTCTCTTGGTATCATAGTTTAGTGATTCATAGAAGCTAAAATAATCCTACTGCAGACAATTCTATGCTGCCAGTTAACAGTAAAGCATGGGTGTGACTTGCATGCTAGATTTAAGACTTTGAGCCAGCAAAGAGCTGTATTGTAGTATATTCCTCACTACTGATTTCTTTTGCTTGGTTCTAAAATTAGTGATGGGCTGTTCTCTTCTTGATCTCTTCTGCAAAATCATTCTTGAGAATTCAGCAGGCTTTGTTTTGCTTGCTTTTGTCTGGCTTCCAGGACTAAAGGCCTTGTCAGCCCTATGGAAGGGTGTAGGGATAAAGAATGAACTAAATGCCACATTTCAAAACAAGGCACAGCTAGGTTTACCTTTTCAGCTTGATGTTGTCATAACTCAGTCTGAGTATTACAATAAATCTTATCATCTTGTAATATAAAAAAAACTTCTCAAAAAAAAAAACCCAAACCCCACTAATTGAGATAGGCTGATAATAATCTCACCTGTTACACTAACATAGGATCTAATTTTAAACTTAGCATAGCTTTACTACAGAAGTAATTCCTAGCATAGTGTTGTATTAGGAACTTGGTTGGCTTATCAAATTTACTACAAAGACCTGATTTTGCACTGCTGTATTGAAATCTGGTTTTATATCTGCAAATCAATTTCTTTCTGCAGTCCCAGGATGTTGGCATCAAAACTATCACCATGCTGGATGAACAAGGAGGTGAGTTCTTCCTTCTTCCTCTCTAACACTAAAAAAATCAAATTTTATAACTATAAGAAAAAAGAGATTTGCTGAAACTGAAGGCTTATTGAAGACTGCTTATATGAAAATGAGATTTGCTAATTGGTTATTCCCATCATTTGTAGTATTTAAAGGAGGTTTTAAAGTAGTTGAGAGACCATGTTAGTTACAATGTAATAATACAGCTCTGCTATAGAAGCTGTTCCTTTCCACCATAGCCTCAATGTAACTGTCTGCATTTATTCTAAGAGCAGCAACAGAAGTGCTGCTCTAAGAATAGGGGAAATATTTTTAATGTAGGAAACAAAGCTTATCACTTAAATTTTTCTTTAATTTTTAAGAAAGATAGTAAAAATCCCAGAAAGCAGGAAAGAAAAAAGGCATTAGTCTTCTTACAAAGATAGAACTGAAACTTTTAAGTTTGTGCTTGAAAGAGTTGTTAATATCCCACCCCCACATTCCCCCAATCTGTGTTTATTCAGGTGGTTTGTTTCTCTTCTAGAACAACTGAATCGCATAGAAGAAGGCATGGACCAGATAAATAAGGATATGAGAGAAGCTGAGAAGACACTGACAGAGCTCAACAAATGTTGTGGGCTCTGTGTCTGTCCTTGTAACAGGTCAGTTAAATTGGTACTTGGGTCTGAAGTTTTAGAATATTCCCAATAGCTACTGTGCTGGGAGATGGTCTCTAATAAAAGAGCTAATTAAAAAATACTTAGTCTCTAGAAAGATTGATTGTTTTGGTTTGTAGAGGTGCATACTTTTAAAACTGTATGGGTAGTTAAAGCTTGCTTGCATCTAACCATACATTGTCCCCCTTTCACTCTAAATATAGCTGCTGTATAACATCCTGCACAATTGTGCCCTCATCTCCTTAAAACTTATATTTAGTAGAATGCTATCAATATCCATACAGATGAGACTGAATTGGACTGCAAATAGCTATATGTAAGTTCCTGTCTGTTAGAAATTTGACTTCAAAAATAATTTTTCACAGAAGTACTTTTATACTAATGTAAAAGCAAGAAAACTTCTGTTTTGGAGAAGGTGAGTAATATTGGTTCTCTAGGCATTTAAAAAATGTTCATGCTTTAGGGAGGAAGAGACTGGGAGAACAGATATTGGTGTTAAAACTTTAATCTTTCACTAGTGTCTACAAAAATTCTTGCAGACCTGCTTCACAGTACCTTTACAACATCAATGTTATGGGTACCATATTCAAGTCAGTTGAGTGTAATCTTTTGTATGGCACTTGACTTGTATTTCTAAACAGTGATCACAAATCAGTATTGGATAAGGAAATACAAATTATTTCCTTATTCCCAGAGAAAGGAAAACAGTTTCTTTTTGGAGATGTGTTAGCTTTATCTTTAAGCAGCAAAGTATCAAATTGATTTGTGTGAATTGGATGTGATCATAGTTCTTCCAAGTGAAGGAGAAATAAGTTATTTTAAGAGTGGGACTACTGAAGTGAATAGTGTGTCTATTTGTTAATTTTTTAGTTCTTCAACATGAGCAAAAAAACCTTATCATTCAACTGAGAGGTAGCCGAAATTTAGGTAAAAATTCCGTGGAGTAGCTGAGTCTGCTTATTCAACAGAATACTTGGAGGATCATGTAAGATGGATATCAATGTGGCTTCTAAGGCTGAAAGTCTTAGAGCTTTAGTACCTTGAAAAGGCAGATATTTTTGTCTCCCTCTGGATAGGTGTGCTTACTGCTTTATATTAATTTTATCAAGCCAATGGACTTTTAGCATTTTGACACACTCAGTCTTTGTTTTCTGTAGTTGACAATCTTATTTCACTGAAGCTAAGCAGCTTATTGACACTGAGCAAGCTCAGAATTGAACTCTTGTGGCACTCCAAATACACAGATAATAATAAAAGAAGTAATGACTTGGGTACCAAAATGGGCAATAATGTGCAGAATAATCTACGTAAGTAGAGGGTGATGAAGAAGGTGAATGCCATTCATATGTCTACTGGTACATTAATTTTTCTGTCAATGTAGGAATTATTTGTCAACCAGTTCTCTCAAAAGCTTTTCATTTTTTACATAAAGCTACATCAGAACACCTGCTAAAAAAAAACTTTTCTCATTTCTCCTAGGCTTAGATTATTTATAAAAGCTTTGTGAAAACACAAAATACCAGCAGTACTCTAATATAATCTATGTACTAATAAAAATTTACCTGTTTGCTGGTCTTTACTATTCTTTCTTTTCCATTCTTTCCTAACACTGACGCTTGCTTTCTAAAAATGAAGACTAGGATAAGAAGCTGTATTCACTTAACTGGTGAAAGCGGATTTTAGGACAAGGTCAGTCTTGTTAGTGCAGATGTACATTTAACCAGCTGTCTGCAGTGATGCTTCTATTGGATTTGTGCTTGCACGTGCATGATGTCTGCATGCAGGTCTCTGTGTGACTGTGATGTATTGTAATAGTGATGTGAACAGAAAATGTCAATTGCTATAGAGTGTATTAGCTGTGGAAATGTTGAACAACCAAGAAGTATAAATCAGCAGCAGCCACAGACTTCTGGAGGACCAAGTGGCGAATATATTACAAGGTTTGCTGCTTCATATTTCTTAATCTCAAATGCAGAAATCCTAAATTGTGGATGCCCCATCCCTGGAAGTGTTCAAGGCCAGGTTGGGGGGGGCCTTGAGCAACTTGGCCTAGTGGAAGGTGTCCCTGCCCATGGCAGGGGGGTTGGAACTAGGTGATCTTGTAAGGTCCCTTCCAACCAAACCATTCTACAATTCCATGAATATTCTTCTCAAAATATGTTCTTTAGCATTCATGAGAACTACCCCCCATTTAGATCAGTTTTTTTCTGTTATATTTTCTTACCCTCTTGCTTTTGTGGGTCTGTGATTCTTGAGGTTGCTTCATATTAGTGTTCTTTCTTAAATTATTTTTTTTTCTGTTCTGAATTATGTGGCAAAAGTGTAATGGTAAGTTGGTCTGTTGCTTTAATGGAGTTAGTACAATTGAATTGCAGAGTGAAGGAGCTAATTAAACATGATTACTGTTATTTCATAATCAAAATTAACCTGAGAAACATTAACTTCAAAAAGAAAGACTTGGCAACAGAAAATGTTCAACAAAGAGTAAGATTAATGTTTTTCTTGCGTAGTGTAGCTATTTGTATTTGAGGGAGTTTTTTACTTCATCCCTGTTTGTTCCCTGAAAAGTAACTAATCTTGACTCTAAACTCCTGTTGTAAATGCAACTTTATCTTATGACAGCGTAAGCTTTCCTGTTACTGTCATAAGCTTGCCCTGTTCTGGTAAAGTGTATTACTTTGAAGAAATTAATGTGTTTGGTATTAAAGCTTAAGACCAAATTAATCACTGTCCCTACAGTAACTCAGTTATATTTGTACTATCATGATATAGGAAATTCTATTGTGTAGACAAGGCTTTGTCTATACAAAATCTAATCTTTCAGGCACAAGACAAATGTTTCTGAAAATCTGAGATTAATACAGAATTTCAGTCAGGAAGCCATATTTCTGATGTAGCAGTTCAGATTTCCTATTTTTACGAGTAGGACAAAGAACTTTGAGGCTAGCAAGGCATACAGAGCAACCTGGGGAGATGGAACGGAGAATTCAGCAGATCATGTGATATCCATGCAACCGAGAAGTATAAATCAGCAGCAGCCACAGACTTCTGGAGGACCAAGTGGCGGATATATTACAAGGTTTGCTGCTTCATATTTCTCAATCTCAAATGCAGAAATCCTGAGTTACTGATTGTCAGCTTCTTTCAGATGCATTTTATGTGAAGTTGCTAACTAGTAAGTGTTTTACTACTACTTGGAGGTATTCTTACTGCTTGGAGAAGAGATGGCAGACACCTATACTTCTGATATTGTAGTGCTCATTTTATGCTTTCATTTTTTTTGTAATGGTGGTATTATCAGTCTGTTTCTGGATGTGAGGACTAGAGAGCTTAGTACTCAGTTATTGAGGGGACTGTTAAAAACATCAAAGACTTTCATTGTCATAAAATATATTTGAGACAAACTCATGTCTTAAACTTTCTCTGGTAGCTATAATTTTAAATTTTTGTGAGAGCGCCTAGCTTGGCACCTTTTTGGTGGGCTGCTTGCTTGGAATACATGGGGGTTTAAAAGGGGAAAAACGTACCTTGGCTTGAATACATTGACTGTCAGATAACTGTTTAACAAACAATTTCTGTTAAAGTAAATTTAGGGTAGGGAAAAGCAAGTTCTTGATTCTTGGAAACATTGTCTTAATTATTTGAACAGGATAACAAATGATGCCAGAGAAGATGAAATGGATGAAAATCTTGCTCAAGTGGGAAACATTCTTGGAAATTTGAAAAACATGGCTTTGGATATGGGCAATGAGATTGATGCCCAGAATAAACAAATAGACCGGATAAATGTAAAGGTAAGTGTCAAAGGTATTCTCTGCCTTCAGCTTGGAGGCTGTTACTGAGAAGTTGTAAGGAATGGGCTATGTCCTATCTACCTGTATTTGCAGTAAATATGCATTAAGATTATACCATCCTCTAGGCTGTAGTGATTTGAATGAGAGATGTATCTTGGTGTTTGGATATGTAGCTGAAAATGCATATCATAGAATCATTATGGTTGGAAGAGACCTCAAAGATCATCAAGATCAAATGCTTCAGAGTGTCAGGAAACCTAAAAATACAGCACACCTCACTGCTTACTCTGAAAACAACTAAATTTGATTGGATCGAAAGGGCGAACATTTACTGGAGGTGTAACTGGAGGATTGTTGCTTGCAGAGAATCTTGTATGTGATAGGGAATAGGTATTTTTAACAAGAGCAAGATTCTTCTGGAATTCCTAAAAAGTCACTATAGTCACTGAAAGTGACATAAAACACAGGTATTTCATTGCTCTAAGTCTCGTGGACAGGTTAATATTGGGGCTGGGGAGACTTTGGAATAATAGGTTTTGTAGGTACACAGTGACATGGTCTGCCTTCCTCTGCACATGGAGTTAATCATAGCCAGTAACATTTTTTTTTAATTTTACTGTTTTAAAGATTAACTTCCCAAAACAGATGAATCATATATAAATATGTTTTGGAGGGGTTTCTTTCAGAGGGCAACTTATGAGGAAGTTAGCTGCATTTTAGAAATCCCCACATTGTGAAATGAATAGAAGTTCTTTTATAGGCATTCTGGTTAAGAAAGGAAACGAAAGCTTTAATGAATAGTGTATGTTAAAGATGTAAAAAAGCAGAAGTGAACACCAATTGCTGTGAAATTATAGAATTAAGACACAATGGGAAGTTAAAGATATCACTGAAATGCCCAGTAGGGTTAAAAGCAAGAGGAACGGAATTTTCTCAAATATACAGAGCTAGCTTGACATAAAAGCTGCTTGTGCCTATGTCAGCATCTCACTTTTGCCTGGTAATTTAGAGGGTGTGGTATTAATAAGGCCAATCAACATGATGTTATGGAGGATGCCTTAATTGTCTTTCACTGTTCCCTGAAACTGCATATTTGAGGTGATTATCAAGTAAAAGTCACTAGAAAATTTAATTGGAGTTTAAAATGAAGTGTGAAATTCTTATAGTTTATGAAGTGGACTGAAAATTGCCTGGTCAAATTAACTGCAAGTGGCAATTACTGTTTTTAGCAGTAGTGTTTCTGATAGTTTCAAGCACTTGTTCTGGCCTGGTGCTCTTTCATTTTAATGGTCTGAATAAATCTTGCTGATCAAGTCTTAGTAGCTATTAAAATATGATATAAACAAGTTAGAATTGCTTTACAAAACAGCAGTAAAAATGAAAGTGCTATTCCAGGCTCTGAGACTGGCAGCCTGACTCAGGAATATTTAAAGTAATCCTTTTCTGCTGATAACTTTTTTAATCTAGTGAAAGGTGTGGAAACCAAATCAAAATGTTGAGGGTAAATCTCCAAACGACAGTATCATGTATAGAGAAACAGCGCTCAGTTAAGCTTAACTTCAGAATAGAGTTGATGTGTTGTTTTTTTTTAAATAAAAAATTCCAACTCGCCTGGGAAATACATAGGCTTGACTGGGTGACGTTTGGTAGCCTGAAGTGTTATGCAGGACTCCTAGTCTGAATAAACCCCTAATAAAAGCTTATGTGACTGGCTTTTTCTTAGATCTAGTAGCTAGATCAATGTGTTTCTAAAGCATTGTTAACAGGTTGGATTCTCCCTTTTCTGTAGTAGATTCCTGCCCTTCCCCAACCCTTGCCCTGAAGGGTAGGAAGGAAAGAACAGGAGGGAAGGACTTGAACTGCCAATGTCCTCTTTCCAGCCAGCCCATTGCAGTGTGAAGGTGTGAAATGGCTAACACTTGGCACAGATAGGAACATAACTCTTGAAAAGTTCTCATGGTGAGGGCAGAGGCTAGTTTTGTGCTTATTACCCCTCCTGCTCATTCCCCACTGCAGGCTGGGTAATCAGGGAATTACTTCAAAGCTCCTTGTCACACCTTTCAGTAAAACTGTATTTTGACGCTTGTTCAGCCTAGATGCTGTGGCTGACTTTTGGTGCTTTATAATAGTAAAACAATTATACAATTATAAAGTGCTTTTCTTAAGGATACCCTACTGTTATGACACTAGGGCACTAGAGGGTGTGTGGATGAAAGACACGATTTGTACTAAGCAAAATAGTTCTGACTTTATGCCCATAGGCCACTTGGCAGTTTTGACTGTTACTTCTAGTCCATAGCAACAAAGCTGCTCTGTAGAGGTCCTTAAGATGTCTAAACAGTTGGAGAGAAGGAATTTTTATCCCCTTGTTCTGTTAGTATTCTTCCTGACTTGCTGAGGCAAGCTGCTGTATGTTTTGAGGGTTTGCTAAAGGCTAAAAACTAGTTCTCCTGATTCTGTTTCTGCCAAAATTGACAGCATGTGCTGGCTAGAGGCAGGGAAAAAAAATTACTTCCAGCATATAGAAGTTGCTCATCTTCTGTCTGCCACAGTGATAATACTCTGCAATTTGGAAGGTCATGTCAGTTTTGAATTTTTAAATTGTTTTGCATGAGGCTTGCAAATGACCTATAAATTTCTCTTTCAGGCCGATACAAACAGGGAACGCATTGAGCAAGCCAACATCAGAGCCAAGAAACTAATTGACAATTAAAGGCTGCTGTCATTGTTCAGTGACACTGTCTCTCCAGCTGCAAGCCACCATATTCATGGATCTGTGAAACTTCTCCTATTCTGAAATAAGAGGCGCTGGGAAAAATGAAGCAGTACCCTTTCTATAGGGATTAACTTTCTCTTTTTTTTTTTTTATTGCTTCATGTAAACATGGCCTTGACTCCAAGAAAGCAGCCAATGTAACTTCCTCCTACTCATCTCCCTTCATTTTCTTTGAACTGCTCAGGGCTAAAAGTTGTTATGGCTTTGAGAATCTTCTTGCATGTTTTATTCCCCCTCCCAGTCTCTCTCTTTTTTTTTTTTTCCCCCCCTGCACCCAAAATACAGTCCTTTATTGAAGTTGAACAAACAGGGTAACCTGAATTCACAGTTGTGGAAAGTTGGAGAGGGCACTTTGCACTGTTTGAAATACCTCATAAGTTGAGTGTCTTCACTAAAATAGGGACTTGGTGAATATTGTCTGACTTGTATCTCTAGCAGGCTAACCACAGTTTTACAATCTAAACCACGTGATTGGTTTGGGGTTGAGTTTATGGATTACAGAATTGAAGAGGCCCACTACTTAACTGCTTGTGGGTTGAGGGCTTTAAAACACTTCCTAACCACATGAACTGTAATGTAAAGGTAACTGGAGGGATAATAGAGGTTTCCATTTCTTTACTGTAAATTGACATTAGTTTGGAGGCTATGACTGGGAAATGATGCTGCATTGTCCTGATAATATTTGTTGTGTGTGTATATATATACCTGACCTAAACTCCATGCACATGTGAGTAGAAGAAAATAAAACTATCTCCCTAAAGTATTTATTTGATGGAAAATTTTATGCCCCTCATTGAAAAGTTAACTTTTAAGTGTTTGAGTGATGCATCTTAACTGGAAGAAACTGAGTCAGAAAAGCATGCAGCTTTCCTGCATCCCGTATCGGATCCTATTTTGGCCACTTTTCACTGGGCTTCAGTTTATGCCTTTCTCCAGTGCAAAATAAGGACTGAGATCTGATGCAGAGTTTGTGCTCAGCAGTGACTTTGGGGGAGCTTCTTAAACCTACTGAAAACAGAGAAGCTTATTATGAGACTTCTTTGTCACAAGCCTGGAGGAAGCACTACCTATTTAAGAACTGTATGCTAGTTCTAAATAAACTAGTTCTAAATAGATTCCTGACTGGTTTATTGTTGCAGACTTTGGGACTGGCAACTGGAAATACTACATGTCCAAGTTGCTTGCAACTAAAATGTTCCTGTTGCAGAACAGAGGAGTTTCTGACCAGGTGAGATAAAGTGCTCTTTTCCTAGGAAGAAAAATGTTTTGGTTTTACTGTAATATAATCACATTTATTCCCAGAATTTTCTTGAAATTTTTTTTGGCAAGTAAATTGCAAGTGACCTGTATAATTTTAGCTCCACCTGGCAATATATTATGCCTGTTTTAAAGGTGAAAATGATGCTTTGGACTAACCTGTGATACTCAAATGTCGGATGGCAAAAATCTTCAAGCCAAATCAATCGGCGGAATAATTAAAACTAATAGCATTATGGAGTGGTCTTTTTGGAAGGAAAGTCCACAACTATCCTGTAGCCATTAATAATGAATCCCAGCGCTAGAGAGATGACACTAATCTGCTGAAATGTAAGACAAACAGTGTTAAGTGTGTTTTCTTTTTAGTAGAAATATAATCAGTATTACTGGTATACTCTCAGTTCACTCCCAGGACAACTTGATATTTGAAGAGGGGGGAAAAAAAACCTACACAGAAAAAAAACTAAAACCAAAAAACACCTGACCAAAGGATGGAGCTGCTGCATGTAATAATAGGCCAGTGGTAGGCTCTCTTATGTGAATATGATAAAGTCATTTTTAGGGGACTGGATGCTTCAGTAGTGTGTGTTGGCTTCTGTATGGCTTCCAAGTAATTGTTGGAAAGCTAATGAATTTTAAAAGCTCATTATCTATCCCATTAGTAAATGAAGGTTATGTGCTTAAAAACACAAGTAGCAAAGCAGTACTTTTAAGAACATTGCATAGTAAATTTCTAACAACCACTTGCATAGGAAAGCATAGATTTGTATGCTCTTTTCCTTGTACAAACTTCAGGTTAACTGAAGGAATATTGCTGCTGGTTGTGAAAGCAAGGAATACATTGTTTAATTATGATTGTCTCCTGGAACAGAAGTCTAAAGGGGTTACCTTACAACAGTGCAAGCCTGCTCTGCAGCATCTAGACGTTCCAAACATTGGAATGTGTTTATCCCTTGCCATTACAAGTCCATGTTCTTGACTTCCCTGAGCTCTTACAACAAATTAGCATGTTGGCTGAGAGAATGCTGTGATTGGTATATCAGGATTGTAATTTGCAATGAATACCACACGGGGAAATAATTTCTGAGACTCTAAGCTTGAGTATTAGCAGAATATCAGTACTATTTTCTGATGCAGCAAGAGCCAATCTGTGAGCTTGTTGGTGCCTTTATGTTAGTGAACGCCACAGTCTGCTTCTTGGATTGTCTTACTGTTGTCTATAGAATAGATGCTTAATTTCCAGATCTATGGGATGAAATCAACACTTGTACATCTTTGTATTTCTGAATGCTATTATGAATGAAGGTTTACAGTTTCTGCTTTTGATTGTTAAACTATATATTGTGCACAAAAAATACATATTTTATAATTGAATGTGTTTTAAAACTATTTTCTCTTAGAAATGTCTTTGTTTAGTTTCCTGTCCTTGAAAAACTTGGCAGAACTAGTTGCTACTATGCAACTAGGAAGTTTCCCTTCTATTTTTATTTCCTAGAAATCCTAATGCTAACAAAGGAATGGGTGTGGTTGGGAGGAGAGGAATATCATGATCTTTTTTAACACTAGTTTTTGTCTCTGCATAATCAACATCACCAAACTATGAAACGTGTCCATCTCTTCTTTGAAAGACTGCAATTTGACAGGGAACTATACTTCAGGATGACAAAGGAACCAAGTAAAATAACTTGAACTTTTCAGTCAAGTATTGGTAACAGATGCCTAGCAAATATCTAGTCCAATAGGTGAAACTTAGTGATTTAACCTACTGCCAAGGCAATTTCACTAGTGAGGCAATTTAAATTGTACTTTCTCTGATATGAGAGCTTCTGATTCCCAGAATGCTCTTAGGAGGAAGGAGGTGGGGATGCAAAATACAGACTTCTGTTCACTTGCAGCAGTTTTGAGCTGCAAGAGAGAACAGCGTATTTGGGAATGGCTTGGAAGAAGTACTTCTCATAGTTTATTTCTACCAGTAACTAGGGACACAAAAAAAAATCAGGGACAGCCTGCATATGTAACTATTCTGAGCACACAGCGCATGTCCCATGGGTACACTTAAATTATGGTAATAGGTAAATTCAACCTAGCCTACTCCTCAATAAAAGGTGAATTAAGTGTCTTAAAACAGGGGTAGCTATAGTATGAACTGCAGCACATGCTGCTTGTGCAGCAGCTTGCAAGGCTTTCCTCTGTGAAGGCTGTACAGTGAAACAACTTGCTGTTTACGCAATGTGGTGACTTGCAATTGCTAATTCACCTGTGCTGCACTTGAAACAGCAATGAATTATCCAAGTGTTGATTGAATAGATCAATAAAAAGTATGTTACTGCAGTGGAAAATTGAAAAGCAAGTGATACAGATATGAAATAAAATACATGAATGGTTAATATTAACTAGGCTAACATTTTCTACCTCAGTAATTCCAAAACTGAAAAGCTGCAAGTGTAACTGTGCATGGAAATAAAATTGTTTTATAGTGTCACTTGTAGAGTGGGGGTGGTGAGAAGGGGAAACTGAGAAACTGAATCTAAAACTACTAATAGATTACATACAGTGCTGAAATGTACAGAACAGTGTTCTACTAAGTGACTTAGTGTAGCTATGAGGTAAAACATGTGAGGGTGTCAGCCAGCTTTTTTTTTCTTGAAACAAATAGTCTTCCACTGTTCTGGAACAAACTTGGTTAATCCAGGACTAACTCAGCACTATTCAGTATTTTGCCTAGTGTTTTCTGCCTTTTGCTTTACAAAACTTTGATAGCTGTTGTAACTTCAAGGTAGCAAAGGAGCCTTACAATGAGTAATTGAAAGGTTTCTAAACGTACTAGTGATCATGCAAGAGAAATGTTGACTTACTGCTTTTGGAAGTATTTGAGAAAGTAAGAAATACTCTGATCTACCATCCCTTCTTACACATCTTTGTTGAATAGACAAAAGAATCCTGATAAACAAATGTTAAATGAGAGAAGCAGCATATATATTTCCAGTTTAAAAAAAAAAACAAACCCCACAGCACGTTGCCAAGTGCATACATATTGATGACAGACCACTCTTTTGTAGTTGTCAGGGCTGGTGAGTGCAAAGGGGGAATCTGCTAATTGAGGGCCTTTGTTCTGTGGATGTCTCATGTGTGGCAAATCTCTAATGGGAAAAAAACCCCTAACACTTCAAATGGAATTTAGGCATCAAGTGGAAGGAGCTAAAATCTAAAACAAGCCTTGGGCTTTAAACTATTCTTTGCTGGATTTGCATGTCATAATCTGTGGAGTCTGTTAGTATGAAGCTGAATAAATTTCTGGCTATACAGGGCCTTGCATTATGGTAACATACAGGTTGTGTTCTTAAAGCACTTCCCTAGTTTTGTCTTGCAAAACAAAGTAGCTTCATAAACATTGTCTGCTGTCAGCTATTTCTTACAGGAAGCTAGTAGTTTTTCCAAAGTAACACCTGGAATGGAGGTTCTTACGTAAAACTGGTTTCCTGTTTAATGATGGATCGCATCCATCCTTTCAGTAAGGAACTGATGTTCCCTAAAACACTCTTGGCATAAGATGTTGAATACATTTAATGATTACACCAGCAACTTCAGGGAGTTTGCTGTCCAAATGCCTTTCTTGTCTTACATAGGAAAGCTTAAGTATAGAACAGTAGTTTGTGTAAGACAGTTTCATTAGGAATAGATGCATCCATGCTTATCCTTCCAAGAAATGTACTTAACTACAGCTCCTACTTCACTGTTTTAAGTGTGCAGTACATATTAACTGAGTTGCTACCGAAGTGTTGACATACTCAAATCCTCTGCATTCTCAAAGCAGTAAAGCTGTTGCCAACAACTGATGGAACCAAGTACCTAAGTGATGGCTTTCAGTGACAGCTTAGTAGTACTTGTTAATGTGACAACAGCAGCAGTTACACCCAATAAACTTGAACTGATTTTTTGAAAATTATTTACTAAAATAAACAAGTACATTTTCTTTTTCAGTATAAGTTACATAATTGCATACATTTTTACCTCTTTCTAGGTGCTTTTGGTAATAAGGCAGCAGCAGTAGGCTGATGACTAAAACTTTCAGCTCTGTACACAAGGAGTCAGTGCAAGGATATTATATTCTCCAGCAATATACATTTTTACTGAATACATTTGAAGATGGACCTCATTTTTACTTGACACAGCTCAAGCAGAAGTGGGCTGCAGTGCAATTCTTGCTTATGGGAAAAGAAAGCTCATACAGTAAACTATAAATGAAGGATGCTCAAACCACAATTTGTTTACCGGAAACAGTTACTAAAACATTTAACCACAACTATTTGTGCTTCATAAAAAACTTACACATTATAAACTAAAACCTCATCTGTAAAAGTTGTTCTCTGTAGAATAGTGCTTACTGCAAGACATACAATGTTTCAGATCTGCTTTGGTGGTAGAACATCCCTGTGCTATCACAGAAAAATGTTTCCAGAAGAAATAATCCTCTTGCAAATCAACAGCCAGCTTCCTGACAAAAGGGAACTAGCAACTTTGAAACGCTCATTCCCTTTCTCTGTGAAAGAACAAGCCCTGACAAAGGAGAACACGTGTTGTGTTAAAAGCTATAGTTGCACAAAAATCAAAACTGGCCCCTGGGCAGGTTCATCAGTTCAATACCCATGTTCTCTAGTTCAAGTTTATTCAATGTGGCCTTAACTGACCGTATCAGACTACTAGAGGAGGAGTACGCTCATCATCTCCTTCATCAGTCTTGGTTTAAGTCAGTGAAGCAGGTGCTTCAGTTGCTAACTCTTCTTACTGGTAATACACAGGGTCAGAATAATGATCATGCAAACTTCTTCTTTGTAGCTGTAAATCGTTCCATGTACTACAAAGAAAACAAAAAAAATCTAAGATTCAGAAATTAATACAAGATTCATTACTATTGAAAGCAACTAAACTTCTGTGCTCAGGCTCAAAAGCACTCTGCATCTAAAGCATGTTTTCAGTCCCCAGACATAACCGTTGAGCTTTAATTTCAAAAAAATCCCAAAAATTGCTGTAATTCAGGTTAATGTTCTGGAAAGAAAGTCCTCACAGTGCTGAACAGTCAAATCTCAAGTGTTAAGGATGAACTAACATTAAACAGTTAAAAATGCTGCTTAATAGGAAGCACCCATTATTTTGCGCCCCATCAAAGTGAAGACATGCGCCTGTCATCATTAGCTACCCTTCAAAAGATGCTGATGAAAGAACACTGACCCTGAATCCTATAAGAAAGTTAATCTTTGAAGAACTCTTAAAATTCTTTTCAGAGGTTAGTTACAAATCCAGTACCAGTGACGATACCAATGGACTGTTTGTGCTTTTATTCACCAGCATAAAAGCTTAGTAATCTGAGGAGGTACTGGGTAAGGAATTCACCAGAAGCTTCTTTAAAAAAAAGACCAAAAAAAGACACAAACCTTGTCATAACCTTCCAGTTCTCTGAGTTTCTTGATTTCAAAGAGGTTGCCTTCTACTGCAAGCAGTGAGATCTGGGAATCACTGAGGATACTTCGAGGAAGCATACTGAGTTCTAGGCAGTTTTCTTCTAAACGCAAGACTTTGAGGCGTGGACAGTGGGAGATCTGCACTGAGATCTGGGAAATCTGGTACAAATAAAAAAACAAAGAGAAATGGGATTAAAAGGTTAGTGATCTATGATTAAAGTGATTTGTTTCAGACTAATATGGAACAATTACCATGTTGTAAATATGAACTACATTAACAGTAATTAACAACAATGTGTAAGCAACAATAATAGCGATCAAAAATCCAAGTAATGATGACAGGCAACCTACACATCTGTTTATCAGATTCCTACTCAAGAACTGTTCAAATAAGTTTCCGGATGACTAAATTCAGGATTTGTTAGTTAGTCAAATCAGGCAGTTGGGTGTATCGGTACATAAATTCTAGCTATGATGCCTCATTTCTGTTGTGTCCAGGAGATGTCTTTTAGCTACAAAGTTTTGATGGTCTCAGCTTATGTTCTGTGGATGTACTAAGACCAAGATAAACCATGTCCTAAATCTACATGCCCATAACATCTCCGTTACCAGACCTGATTCTGATTCAAATTGAGTTCAATAGCCTGCAATTCTCCCACGCTGTCGGGCACATTTTGGATCTGGTTTTTTGAAAGATCTACCACATCCAGGTGGCGAAGACCACAGAGTTGTGTAGGCACAGTCCGAAGCTGGTTTCCAGAAAGGCTCAGGGTTTTGAGAGCCGAAAGTTGTCCAAACGCAGCTGGTAGCTGCCTCAAGTGATTGCCATTCAAGTGTAGTGTTTCCAGTTTTTTCAGTTTACACAGCTCCTCAGGTAAAGCAGCTAGAAATAAACCACAAAACAAAGAGATGACCTAAACAAAGAGCAGTAAACATTCATGCCCATTTAATTCAAGTAAGCTTCTGCATGGAAAAAGGTGCTGTATTATGGTAATTTCTCACAGGATTCCTCCCAATTTTCCAATGAAGGCACAGATCCCATCCACTGACAACACATGTTTTTTAACCATCTTCCATAAATATCTTAAAAATAATCTGCAGACAAGGCAGACCTTCAAATCACAGGCTAAAAATATTACTCTTGGAGGATTTTAGCCTATCGGTTATACTCCTTACTAACCACTTTGCCAACGTATTCTATGGCATTTGAAGTACCACACAATTCACAGCGTCAGGTCTGCTGTGGCCCTTTAAAGGTATTACCCAGCTCACTTGAAACTAAGTTCTCAGATAGTTCATACCGTATCATGCCAGCATGTAAGCCTGACCAGGTAAGCTCTGCTGGCGCTCATTCATCCCTCATTCTACCTACACACATGTATAACCTGCAGCACTCCTGAGTTGTACTGTAGAGTCAAAGAGGTTTGTAAATTACATTTATTTTTCAAAAAGGCAGATAACTAACACATAAAAAAGTTTCTTCACCTCATCCTAATTTTTCCATGAAGCTGGACATTTGTCCAACAGAAACAGTAACAACCACTGAGTGGCCAGCAACATTTTCTACAGATCATTGTCTTTACCTGTTCTCTATGCAAGTACTAAACCATCTGACACTGTTAAACCTTCAGATCAGACAAGTCACAGCACAGAAACATTATGGTTTTAAGTACTTACATGTCATTGCAAAACTGATAATACAACTAAGTTGGCAACTAGTTTTGAAGAACTTATGGCTTTCGGGTTTTTTTCCTGTACATGAATTCCAAAGATTTCAGTTTAGGTGACTAAACTCCCCATTTACATCCTGTGAGAGTTAAATCATTAAACTTAGTTTCTGATCAGAGAAGTCAGGTTATTATTTTTAAAATCTGTGGAGATATTAATTAACAGGCATACTCAGTTTGTTGTTGTTTAGAACAAGGCTCTTCAAAAAGGAGAATTTTCCAATGAGTGGTGGCAAAAGCTCTATTTTGTTGTTTGACAAGTCTATTGTCCTTAAGTTGCTTGTTAACTTCTGCAGATCTTCAGGAAACTATGGGGGAGAAAAAAGATACAGCATTTAAATAGTTGATACAACTTCGAATGTTCAAGTTACACAGCTTAAAATTTTAATTTAAATTTGTATCGCTATTACATACTGCCATATGTATCACAATGTCCAATCAGCACAGTGTGCAACTAAGTTGGCAAATTTGCTTAATACGTATTTTTTTTAGTATTTTTTCATCTGAGGAAGGGAAAAGGGATATAAAGGAGACAGTCTAACATCTAGGAAGAATAGTTTTTAATCCAAAGAGTTTAAATTAAAAAAGGAGAAGGAAGTATACCATTACATGAGCTCGTCTATGTTTTAATCCTCTTGTATGTTTCTCTTAAACACGCCTGTCATTAAAAACATTCTACAGCTAGTTAACAACTCCATATTTTAGCAGAGTAGGATTGGGAAATTTTTCTCTCACTTTCCTTCTTAAACAATTATGTAAACCATTTTCTTTATTCTTATTTATATCCTGTACCACTTTAATCTGCACTTGGCACTGAGATGAAAAAAACAAACTGACAATCAGCATCAGCAAGTCCTGATCAATAGGCCAGTAGTTTTGATTCTCCTTTGGTTTGGCAGAGGAAAAGGGAAGAGAGAAGGCAGGATAGTGGAAGAATACACTTTAGAAAAGTCTTGGACAATCACTGCAATATAGAGTTACTTTGGCTATCCTGCGAATTGTTACACTACTTATGTTCCCAGGACATTCTGTGTTTTCCTGCAGTTGAGTCAAAGTCAAGACAATTTCCGATATAATAAAATTCAAGATGCTTGCAGCCCAGGGAACAGCCTGTACAGACTATTCGTATGACTACAATTAAAGACAGCGTTAAGTATCTAAACGTGACAAATTGTAGAGTATCTTTCTGGGTTACAATATAGTTATAAAATTTACTTTTTTTTCCCACAAGTTTACAGCCCTTTTTTGAAAAAGCACAACATCATAACTAGTACTTCTTGAACATACATGCACTCTAAAGCATAAACTCATAAGAATACAAGTGCCTTGACTGATAAATCCTCAATCAGAAGACACTGCAAGCAAAAATCTGCTCTGCAAAAAGAAAAAAAAAAAAATTCCTGAAATATTATCCATCACTATTTATGGGAAATACATATATGCAGGGTATTATGACAATGAGGGGAATTTCTCTCCAAAAGTGTCAGTCACGCATACAAACAGCCATGTTTCCCCTGCAGTTACATTACCTCTGTCAGTCCCTTTCCCGTTAGCTGAAACACACCAGTTTTCTGTGCTGTCTCCAGGTGGGCTTTTAATGCGCTATTACCCATCCTAACAGTTCTCTGTCAAGCCTACAGCATTCGAGTGAGTCTCAGCCAGCTTCTCTCAGTTATTCTGTGCTACAGAACTGCAATCCAAAGTCTCTGTGATAAAGCAAATGTAAAAAGTCAATTTATGGGTACCGTCTTCAACACGACAAGCATTTCAACACACTGAACTGTTTCACTGCTGTGTTTTTACCTCCCTCATAACTAAAACCTACAACTTAAAAGATTTACCTAGCTTAAGGTGCTTTCATTATAGCAGTTTGAATATGCAAACGATGCAACAAGTATAGCTAAAACTAAGTGAAAAAACCGCATACTTTCCACATTTCACCTCTTTCAGGGCCCAGTATGTAAGGAGATTCTCCATGAAGCCTGGCCGGGATTTCAGTGGCATCCACCAGCACTGACCTGCTGTCAACACTACAGTTTTATTTAGGTTTTTTTGGAAACGTTTGTTTCATTCAGAGACTGGACTCCTTCTCTGTGACTCTGGACGCAGACACACGACGTCCGCCTCCCGTAACCCCAGCAGGGTTTAATCCCCAGGACAAACGACTCCGGGTTACAGGCCGAAGGATTACTGTCAGCTTTGTACGTAAACAGCCACGACGAGGAGCCCAAGAGAAGCAGCACTCCCTGCCGCCACGGCTAGACGCGGTTCACCCTC
>NW_009628046.1:0-1980 GCF_000690535.1 Cariama cristata
TTCTTGATGCTTCCCAACCTTGAGATGCTTGGGTTTTTTTAATTTAAACAAAAATGAATTAATTATAATAGGCTCAGAATCTCTTCCAATAACTTTATTCAATTTTATCCACTTTGGTGACAGAAAAATGGAAGATTTAAAATGAGGGTGTGTTTCTTCATGGGAGAAGAGGATGTGGGCCAACATTTTTCCAGAAGTTAAATTATTCAAAGACATACTGAAAATGTCTTTCTCAGGTAGTAACCATGTCGTTTGCAACTCTTTACACAGGAAAGTGAAGTATATAATCAATAAACATTCTTTTAAAGTCTTGTGAAGTGTCTGCTCAAGGAATCTACAAGGTTTACTTAAGGAGTTGAGGGGGGTGGCATAAAGGAAGAAGGAGACAAATCATGAAACGAAATGACTCTCTGTTACAAAGCAGTATTACAAATCTCCTATTGAATAATCTCTATTCAGTTCTTGAGGAATATTAATTAGGCTTGTGCTATCAGGTGTAATATGCCTTTACTTAGAATAAGCAGGACAAAAACAAATAACAGGAAGTATCAGTCTGAAATATGTGAAGTAGTGCTTTATAGTTTTTATTACCTTAGAGTGCTCTTGTAGTCCTTGCTGTCTCATAATTTTCCAAGGAAAAATGGCATCTATTTTTTTTCTTTAAAATTCATATTCTTGCTTTACCACAATTCTTCACTTCTACTATAGCTGAGAAATGGACAAGAATTTATACCAACCTCCAGGTTTGCAATGTTTAGGTCAGTATTTGAAACATCTTTGAAAACCATGCATCACTGATTATAAAACACCAAATACAACAAAAGTTTTGCTCAAGCAGGTTTTGTTATAAACTCATAACCCTCAGACCAAGTTTGTTAAAGGTTGGTATGTTACTCAGTTTGATATGTGCACGGAATGTAAAATGTAGGGAAAAAAATACCTCAATAGTTCTTGCCTTAATTGGAAACTAAGAAAAACAGGAAAAGACTCTCATACATTCTAACCCAGAACTGCAGAGTAAAAACCTGCTTTGAACAAAGGCAGGACAGACACTAGCTCACAATTCTAGTGGGAAACTATGTAATTCAAAAATAAAACAAAACAACCCCCCCCAAAACCCCACAGCCAGCTTCCAAGCTACTTAGAACTCTAATGATCATTTCTCAGTTTCTGATTAGAGTCTTGTAAACTACTATTTCTGTTTGATTCCAGCAGAACCCATCTGAGCAGAAACATGTAAGAAATACAAGCAAATATGACTTTTTACCTACCAATAAACAGCAAATAAACTTTAATATGAAAAGTTGACACATGTAAAGGTGTTTAGGCTCAATTCTGAATGGCAGAAATATTTTGAACTACAGTACTGCTGCATTTCTCTAAAATTTTAAACAACAACAGGATTTCAGAAAATATTTACATGTCTCCAATACAATACTTGTTTCCCAAATGTCTCCTAATATATTCAGGAAATTAAGTGATAAATTGCCATCTCCTTTCTGTGATCTAATAGTTTCTGTTAAACCATTTAAGTTTTGCTTATGAAATAAGGAAAATAGTGTCTTTTATGAACCACCTTCCAGAAATCTTTACCTGTTTCTTCCTCTAATCAACATGCAATAGTGTGTCATAGAAACATGATGAATGGCATGAATTCTAAAGCTTTTAATGTTAAACATTTATGGACTGGGCCGTTAACCGCCCTGAGCAGAATGTGGAAAACCTGCTAGTTTCCTTTGCAAAATGTTTTGGATTGACACTCAAGTAAGAGGCTCTTAGAGAGGGTAAAGCAGGTAAGGGATCAGAAATAAGTGCAGAAGAGGTACCCTTTAAAATTATGTCTTTGCACCCATCTCCAGCAGGGGTGGATCATTGTACTGTGATACTGGTACAGAAAATTGTAATCAAGAAAACTCTCTAACCTAAATGATAGTTTAGAAAGATGGCATTAGTTTATTGCAGCACTGGGTGCATGGGGGA
>NW_009628047.1:0-3440 GCF_000690535.1 Cariama cristata
GTCCCATCTTCCAAAGCTGGTAAACTTTTAGCAACTAGAAATAAAAGTAGCAGGAGCTACCACTTGATAAAAAGCAGTGACAAAATGTTTTCTACTGATCGGTGCAGCACTAGCTGTATAACCAGTCAGAGGGATTGAATCTGTCTAAAAATTCTTATTTTGAGGGAAAGGACTGCTGAAAATAGAATTGAGGAAGACAACTTTCTCTTATTTGTACTGACTTGGTCTTTCAGATTTGTTTTTTGCTGCAAATACAATTCAGGCACGAAACAATTTAAAAATATATTTCATTACAAGTAGAAGAAGGGGTGCATTAGCAGTTTTGCCTTCCAAACATTTCAGACTTCTTGAGCACTATCTCTGCCATCCTCTTTTGTAATAGTTTCAGCATATACTGATTTGACTGCCAATGCATATATCTGACTTTTGACATAGTACTATTTGGTTTCAACATCCATATAAAGCTTCCTTAGGAAGAAACACAAACTCACAAATTTAAAGATGGCATACAGTGAGAAATAAACATGTATTACTACAATAATGCCTCTCGGAACATTTTGGGGTTTATTTTATTACATCAGTGTTGTGGCTTCAGTGTATTTAAGTTTAGGGCTTAAACTGAGTGAATTTACAGGTATTAAATTAATCAAAATTTCTGAGTTTGCCTTTTTAATGGAAAAGAGATTTATTCTGCAGCTAAAGAAAGATAGCACCAAGCTCATTGAAGGAAAAACAATCCTTGCCTAACTGTATGACTGTCACTGTACTGATTTTTCAAGACTTTTGCCGATAATATCCATTAAGCTTGATTTCAGCGATGGATACAAAAATTAACCTTGAATATCTGAGTGGTAGTGACACACTTGACTCTCGCATCAGTGAGTATTTGGTTAATTATCTAAGTATCACTGCAAAGAGAGCAGACTCCAGCTGGCTGTAATTAGGGCTGAATTGTTCCATGCCTTCAAGACAATTTTTACATTCATGGGATCTGCAGCTTTCTGTTGTCCTCATTTCCTGTAACATAAAAGTACTTGCATCTCAAAGAATTAAAGGGGGGCAAATAGCAAGAGAGACTGTGTGGATAAATCTTATTAACATCCTTAGAGGTCTGACTGAGAAATATGCATTGCAAGTTCAAAAAAAAAAAAGAAAAAAGAAAAAGAAACCACCAGGAGTCATAGCCAGAAAGTGTTATTTCAGTTGATTAGAAGAAAAGGTGGATCTTTAGAAAGCACAGTATGTTCTATAAAATCTGAAATCTGTGCTCTGTAAATCTTGGTCTTAATGAGAGAACACCAGCCTGTGTAGGAAGAAACTTGGATAGCAAATCAGGAGTGCATGTGACATAAAACAGTCAATGAAGATTCAGTAATTCAGTAGCCATGGGATACAGCACTAAAAGTGCGATATATCACATCCAATTTGTTGAAGTTAGTCTCCCTTCTTTTGTCCTTATGCTGCTGAATTACTAGCACTGCAGTACTGGCATTCGCTTTTATGGATGGCCTAGCTTCAGGAAGCACTCATCTTGCTTTCTCTCTTCAGTACTCAGGTCATCGTGACCTGTGTTCTGTGCAGCCTCTGTTGTTATCAGCCTTTATTTCAACTCATGATCAAGACTAGCAAGTTTTCAAATTATTACTCTCTTTGGGGAAGAATTTGCCTTTTGTTTAGTTTGCATGTAAAATTACACATTGGTATTTCAGTGGTATCCAATGTGGAAGATATATGCAGGGGGCAATTAGTGATTATTTTAAGAACATCTGTAAATAGGTGTATATACCAGTCTATAGCCCCATGTGAACTACACTGGTCGGTATCTTGAGAACAGGTAAAACAAGGTCATGTAATTTCTGATTTACCTGAGCCACTCTCAGTTCCCAAGGAAAACATTTGGCCCTAGGGAATCTGTTGGACAGAAGAATGGTGCTAATATGGCCACAAGGTCAAGTAATTTCTGATTTACCTGAGCCACTCAGTTCCCAAGGAAAACATTTGGCCCTAGGGAATCTGTTGGACAGAAGAATGGTGCTAATATGGCCCTTGCAGCAGAGGTTGTGACAGCCTGCTCTGGTAATTTTAAATGACTGCAGTGTTCTTTTGAAAGGTATACTTGAGCAGAATGGAAAGTTTTTATGCAACACAGTAAGTCAGTCAATGTGAGCCCAAGAGCTTAAGAACATCTTGTCTGTAGGCCGTGATACCTACATAAAACTTGCTGCTTTTTCATCTGCTGAAATCTCTAGTGACCACTACTTCTTGGGGTGTAGAGGGTACTAGAGCTACAGCAGCTACCTCACTGCTGCTCCTAGTCATGCGGTGTTGTCTTGTCTGTGGCTGAATGTTTGGTGCTTATTGCTTATCTTCAGGAGCCCCTTCAACTTGCTGACCTGACAGAACACGACTCTTCCTCCCTCTCCATAGGTTGACTTGCTGCAGTTTGAAAGCGGAGTCTGTTCAGAGGTGTCAGGAGAACAGCAGAGCTGGTACAGAAGAAGTGGTGAGGGTATATGAGGGTGAGCATCTTCAACTAATTTTAGCTTACAAATGTATTATAAGCATAAGGGCCTAAAGGAAGTTAACCAAAACAGTAGTTGATAGAGAAAGATGTACAAGTTAAATTCCTTCTTCTCTACTAAATGCGAATTAAATATTTTCATAGGTAGTAATAGTTGCATGCTGTCTTTTACCAATTACCTTCATATCAGTCTGTATTGTCTTTTCAGATTTAGATCTGTTCAGACAGGCATCTCCAGCAGTGGCTGTGCAGATATCTCTGAGCTGCATTTAGAAAATGTTTTTGCAGTGTGGTCATAATAACTGCTATTTACTCAACTTTCTGCATGCTAGCAATCATTCCTTAGTGCCATGGCATTGTTCACTGGACAAACATAGGTAATTAGTGCATAAGAGCACTTTTAGTGTTGCAAGTCTGAAGTGCAGAATATACACACAAGAAAATAAATTTTATTTTGTGTACTGAAATAAACTTTTCCAATTTTCTTTTGTGTACTTGATTGCATTATTAACAGAGAATTAATAATACAGAATATACATTTTGCTGTTTAGACAAGAATGCTTTACTAACTGAACTGCTGCTGTGAAAGTTTATATTCTCTAAGCATAGAATTTAGAATCACAAATTCTGTTCATTGACTGAAAGTAAGTCTCTTAATCCTCAGTATCTAGATAATTTCCTTGAAACTTTACTATAACAACTATGGAAAAACAGTTGAACACTTATATCCAAATCTGTATGTACATAGCCTTTTCAGCTCTGTCCGTACACTAGTGAATCACTTACACATTGTTTGATGTTAGTTAAGTCAGTCTAGTAACTAGCTGTGAGCAAAGGGAATTGATGAACTGTCCTCCTCCATTACAGAATCATAGAATCGTTTAGGTTCAAACAGACCTTTAAGATCATTGAGTCCAGC
>NW_009628048.1:0-18590 GCF_000690535.1 Cariama cristata
GGTCGGCCAGCCCGCCTCGGGCAGGGCGCAGTGGTTGCAGCCCTCCGGGAGCCTGCCGGGATGAACGCGGGGGGGACAGCCCCTGTCAGGGCCCGCCAGTCGGCAGCTCTCCCGTTGCTTTAATCCTCCGGTCTGGGCGAGAAAACTAAAATAAGGAGTTGACCCGGAAGGAAACGCAGAATGAAGTGGAAACAGAGCAGGAGGAGACTTGGTCCTGGGCACGCGTGGGGGTGCTTTATTCTAAACTGTGTTTATTTTGATGTTCAGTTGGAGTGTATGATCAACTCCGCCTGTGTCATAAATGATACCAAAAGAAAAAGGAGTTGGATGCTGACTATTGCTTTCCTCTGTTGTAAACAGCTTCTGCGTTTTCTACAAGAGTTCTCACAGCAAACCATTTCCAGGACTCATGAAATCAAAAAGCAAGTAGATGGATTGATTAGTGAAACAAAAGCCACAGACTGTCGCCTTCATAATGTCTTCAATGACTTTCTTATGTTGTCTAATACACAGTTCATAGAGAATGTGAGTATATTGTTGTACGGTATCAAGCTTTGTACTTCAAACATTAGTGTCGTCCTTTACTGTAATGTGGAGAAGTAATTTGACTTTTTTGGCAAGTCTGATGTTAATTTAGAGGTTAAGTTGCTTTTAATCACTTTCTGTTAATGGGTGTCCTAATTCCTTCGTGAGTGATGTGTTATCCAATATTGGCAGGTTCCCTTTTTCCTCTTCTGAGATACCTTCCTTCTTTGCTTATATGTGACATGGACATCAGAGTTCTGGTTTTAGGACTATGAATAAGAGTTGAGATCTCTGGGATATCTGGGTGTATCTTTACAGGTAGCATGAAAGTAGCATTTGGCTGCACTTGGCTGCCTAAATATGAGGAATGTTATACAATGCTGTAAATTTGCCCAGTGGTGGTATTTTATGTTAAAAGCAGTTGGTATTAAAGGTGTTGGACTGCAGGCAGTTGTCTGTTACATCTGGTCATGATGAGCATATTTGTTGGTTTATGAATATTTCTATTTTAGGATGGTAAAAGCTAGACTTGAAAGCTTGTTACAACATTGTATCACTAGAAGCATGTGTATAATTAAGATATAGAGCTTTAATAGTCATCCAGATTTGTGGAGGGTTTTTCAGCACTGTGAGTTTTATTGGGTGTTTTGTTTTGATCAGCATTGTTCTCAAGCTCATCTGAAGCCATGATGTTATTATTGGAAAGATACTGGCAGAAGACAAGATGATGGAAATCTGGATTTCTGTTGTGGGGCTTTTTGGTGGTGACGGTGGGTTTTTTTCAGAGCTGCAATGTCTTTTTTTGGTCTACCTTTGCTGTTCAGCATAATGATTCTGCTGAGAACAGTTTGTACCAAACATCTTAAATTGTGAGTGCTTGAAGCTGTTTGCTCCCAAATTTAAGTGCACAGAAATAGGTCCTCATTTCTAGTTCTCTAGTTAATGTGAGAGATCTGTCTCGTCTCAGGGGATAACTGCACCTGTGTTTGAGATTTGGATTTAGGTTTGCAGGTTCAAGGGAGACTTTTTATTCCCCTATGTCTCCTTGTAGCTGATCCTACAAAAGAGTGCTAAAAGAGCTGAATGGAAGGGATCATCAGAACAAACTGAAGGCTGAGGGAGGATGTGAACCTTCTCTGTAAGTGCAGGAGAAGGGTAAATGCTAAAGAAAGCAAGCTGCTAAATGATAGAAATCAAAAGGAAAATAGACAGCCTATAAGTAAACTTAGGTTTGACTTTGAATAGGTTTCTAGAATAGCTTTATGTTAGGGGGGTTAAAACAGTTCTGCTTTTAACATATTCAGGTCGATCTGTGAACACGATTAAATGATCAACTCGTCTTCTGCCAGTGCAGTGACATTTGCAGTCTTGAACTACCTCAGTTGGGTTGAGAGGCTGCCTGACGGTAACTTCAGGATGATGACTTCAATGCATGAAGGAGGCTATGAAGATGCTTGGTATCATCCATGGCTGCTTTTTTTTAATGTGTGATGAATTAATGTGTAATTAATTACATGGTAACAGTATATTTTATTTTGTTGGTGGTGCCTGTGGTTTAGCCCCTGCAGCAATATGTTGTTCTTACTTGAATTAATTTTGCTTGACTTTTTAGAGAGTATATGATGAAGAAGTGGAAGAGCCTATTCCTAAAGCTGATATTGGAGACAAAACAGAGCAGGTAGTTAACTTAAACTGCCTTGAATGCTGGCAGTACGTTTGCAACTGTTGTCTGCCTTCTCATTTTCAAACTTATTTTGCAGACATTTACAGCTTACAAATCAATTTGTTTCCTTTCCCCTTGAAGTCTCTCTGTTGGATAGTGTGTGTCATTCAAACACAAAAGTTAACAGTAATATTGGAGGGTACTGCAGTGTCTGATAATCTGTTAGGGCCTCCCAAATCTCAATACTGTGTCCAGTAGACAAGACTTATGCATCAATTTTCAAAAGGCTATGCATGTTTTTTCAGCAAGAGAACTGAGACCTTGGACCTTCTTACTGGGTTCAGAGGTAGTGAATTGGGGAAGCAGAATCTGACTGCAATTCCCAGGGATAAAAACTCAGAGAGCTTTTTGTCTGTCTTACAGTCTAGGTGTGTTATACCATAAATATTCCTTTAGTGGGCTAGGAGCACAAATAAGATATTACTGTATTGGTGTGGATGTTTAGAACATCTCAGTTTCTGGGAGTGATAAAGATGAACTAAGTCAAGCAAAAAAGGTTCTGAAGGTCAGTCTTTTACATATAGTGAAAAAGCTTTCATTGTACTAATTTGAAGTTAAATCTGTGTGTGTATTGCAGTGAGATTGACTCTTGAGTAAAATGCAATGAGGATGTATTGTTTCTGTTACTAAAGGAAAAGACACGGGAACAGAAAGAAGCTGATCTGATTCCTAAAATCCAAGAAGCGGTGAATTATGGGTTGCAAGTTCTGGACAGTGCATTTGAACAGCTAGACATCAAAGCAGGCAACTCTGACTCGGAAGAGGAAGAAAGTAACGAAAGGGTGGAACTGATACTTGAGCCAAAGGTAGAGACCTGTTTTTGCTGGGAGCATGGGTTTGTATTTGGCTTTGTTGGACTTACTTTTTGCCTCTGTCAGCAGTATCATTGCATTTGTATAAAATTGATATTTGTTACCTAAAAAGAGGATTTGCTGACTACATCTGAAGGAGAAGTGCTCCTTCCTGAGCTATTCCTTGTGTAGCCTCCTTGTCTTGCAGTTGGGTTAGCATTAAGGTATGGCACCCTAAAGGGAGTTAGTTTAATGTCAGTGAATTTGGAAAGGGAAGCATCAATTCTGGGTGGAGTGAGACCTTTAAATTTCATGTTTTTTAGGTACAAACCATACCTTCATAGGTGGTTTTTACTATCCCAGTAATTAAGAATCCTAGGTGCAGGATTTGGGATAAGACTGATGCCTGCAAGTCTTTGCAAGGATATTCTTCTGTTACATGACACCTAGAAAACAAGTTAGGACCACACAAATAGAAGTAATCCCCTTCTTTGACAGTGTTAAAAAGGAATAAACCTCAGCTGGCCCACTCGGTTGCATGCTGACTTGAAGCATGTGTCTGGTGGGATTCTCTTTGAACAAGCTTGTATCTTCCTTGAATTAAAACAAGGGATGTAAGACTTCTGACTTTGTCAGCAAGGTAGAGCTGTTCCTAGATGTCAGAAAGACCTGTTGTTGTCTCTTTCCAGGATCTCTATATTGACAGACCTTTACCTTACTTGATTGGCTCTCAACAGTTCATGGAACAAGATGATGTTGGTCTTGGAGATCTCTCTAGTGAAGGTATGTGCTGGCATGACCTCTTATTCCTGTGCAACTAATTAGTTCCTAATCTGAGACTTTGGTCTGTTTTAACTCACAGTTTGGGTTATACTGCATACTATTTTTGCGTGTTTAGATGCATACTGTTATTAACTGAGGAAAAAAATATGCATCGTGCTGTTACAACCACTTTTCTGGTATGCAAACCAGTGATTTCTCAGTAACTTGTGCTTGGTGTATTAGAAACACGAAGTGCTAAAATTTCAGCAGCCTTCAAAGCTCTTCCAAACCACTCTCTCTTCCACCTGACTTTTAGTTCTCTTCACAAAGCCTTTAACATTGCTGTCGATATATCTGGTGACCATATTTCTTTGTGTACAGATGTCAAGTCTGATCTTAACTTTTCTGTTTTCATTTAAAATAGAAGGATCAGTAGATAGTGATCGTGGAAGTGTAATTGACAGTGAAGAGAAGGATGAAAATGTAAGTGACAAATGACAGAGTACCAGCTACTTTGCACAAGCATTCATGAGTCCTTGGTTGTGTGTGAGGCCATTAGATACCTTGCTTTTTCATGTGGGATCTCAAGATAATATTGCACAATGTCTGTTCCCTATGTTGGTTGTGGTAAATGTGCTTTTCGTTATTCTTATGCAGTAGTTTCTTCTGCGGCTTTTCAGAGGAGCGATAAAGTAGTATTGGCTCTAACTGCTATTATAGTGGAATACTTCAAACTGAAGTGTTTTATTCCAGCCTAATTTCACTTTGTGAAGCAAATCAGATTCATAAATTGCATTTATGGAGAGCAAATATGTTGCAAGTTACAGTTACAAAGAATAGGATGGAGGCTAACAGGAGCAAGTTTAACAGTTAAATAGGTGTCACTAATGCACCTCCAGGCTTTGCCTCATATGTCTGCTGCATTGGACTATCAGTTTCTGATATGTTTTATCTGCCTTGGCTAGGATGTCTCTGCTTTGTTACTGTGCTTGGAAGCACTCCCCTTTTCCTGAGGAATTTGCTTTTGGTGTCTTTAATTAAGTAAAGTTAAATCCTTTTTGAGTTACTCAAATGCACTCTCAGATGGAGCTTGCTGTCTTTGCTAAATTAATGACTTTCTAGTGAACTCTGTTTATAAAGATGGTCAGCCATAGGGAAATAATTCCTTGGTCAGGTCACGGTGAGGACATCTGAATGTCCAAACCTAAGCAAGTCCAGAGTTTCTGAGCCCTCTCCCTTAACTGCTGGACAAAATAATGTGTGATACTTGTCTTTGGGTCTCCTATGTTCCAGGAATCAGATGACGAATTTGGAAACCCTAGTGAAGACGACCAAAAGACGGTACGGTTATATGCACTGATACATACTTGAAAGACTTTCCACTTGTGACACAGTGAGGTTGCAAGAAAGAGGAGATCAGAGCTCTAGACAATTAATTATTAAAAACTTTGATTAAGCCTAATTTGTATAACTTTGTATGGAAAGGTTGTTCTGCCCATATGGCACTGTGTTGTGAAATTGAACATGGGTTGGTCTTAAATACATGTTTGCAAGCCATTGTTAGATGCGAAGTGTATGTGAGATGGCATTGCCTGATTTGTGTTTTCCTCAGGAATTACTTTGGAGCCATGAGAGTTCAAAGAATCTACCTCAGGAGAGCTAGGCTTGTGTGCGATTATTGGGTCTATAATTGAAATTCTAAACTTGCTGTGCAGCATGTAAGGAACAGTGCAGTTTGGGTATGACGTGAAATCAAAGATGTGAACAGTATTAAATGTTTGAAAAGTATATCCATTTGGATAATGGATGAAAAGGGAAAAAAAATGTTTAGATTGAAAAATTCAAGCCTGACTTTAGTCATTGATAGTAGGTGGTAGTAGGATGTGCAAAAGATTTTTATGTGGGGATACTCAATCTGAAATTATTTAGTCCCGAAAGAAGGTTTAAAAAAGTGACCCTTTTTAATCTGTGTATTAATAAAACAATGTTGCAAAAGTACTCACGTGTTACATTAAGCTGTATTGACCATCATAATGTAGCTTTGTATACCTGATACATTTTAAGATGAGTGAGTATCTTTGGGTTGTTTGTTCACTCCTGGGCCCTTGTACATGCTGGCCCCCACCTCACAATTCACTTCATCTTTTTCATCCTCTTTTTCTTATTGACATGACTGAAGCCAAGATGTGGGCGTGTGTTGGTTGTCATTCTGCTATCCACCTTAGGAATAGCTCAAGATAATATGATTTTTTACTAGCTGATCATAATGTTCCTGAGTTAAGGCTAAACACTAGGTCTTCATGGGAGAGGAGTTTGTAAACTAAGGGAAGCAGCGCAGCCAAAGCAGTTCAGGCTTGTGTATAGTAGTGGTATGCTCCTTGTGAGGAGAGCTTTCTTATCCTCAGTTGTGTCTCTGGTCCAGAAATGTTCAGTGACACAGCTCAGGGGTGTACTAGAGAATGCAGCAACTTGCTTGGTGCGAAAGGTACTCCTTCCATACCTCTCAAAAGCTCTGAAGTGCCCCAAACAGGCTGAATGTTTCCATCCTTTCAGTAAGTTTGCTTTGAATATTTTATGTAAGCAGTATAGTTTTGTGCTTGTTTGTATGCTAACTTCAGAAGAACCCTGGTTTTTTTTATTTTTTAGAGGACAGCACAGATAAGTGATGAAGATGATTATGATGGCTGTGATCTCTTCGACTCCGAAAAAGAGGAAGATGAGGACGGAGAGTTAGATGAAAGCACAAGGCCTGTAAGTAATTGTTGCATCCCTGGAGGCAGAGATTTGACTTCCTTCATGAAAAATCTGTCCTTAGAGGAATTATAATGGTGGTTCTCAGTTACCTGGGATAGGATCCTGTAGGGGAGGGCCTGTAAAAATCCTGAATGGTCTTTCAACACGATTGTTCAGGCTTTACCCCTTTAAACTAGGGGACTGCTGCACTCTAAGCTCACATCAAAGCTGTCTTTAAAAGTCATTGAGAAATTACTTGTTGCATTTGTGTATGGTAAATGCTGCTTGCTTCTCTTGCTCCCAAAACGGGATGACATTAAAAATTATGTGATCATAAGGGACTTGAAATGGCCTTTTTTCCTCTTGATGCACACGTAATCTCTTAATTGCTTTCTTAATTAAAAGCTGTATTGCCTCTTCTGAGGGCTTCAGTCAAAGTCTAGACAGGATATTGTACAAGCGAGGCTGCAGAATACAATATTTAGAATTGCAATTGCATGAAGTTGGTAGCCAAATTGTATATAAGGAATATGCTGTTATTTGTCCTTCTTCCTTAGAAAAAGAAGAGGCCAACATCATTTGCAGATGAGCTGGCAGCCCGAATCAAAGGAGAAGTACCAGTCAAACAGGACGAAGAGCATTCTTGTAAGTTAACGCTTTAGTTTTGATAAGTGCTTATGAGATAGTGGGGGACTCATGAAAGAGTTGGACAGGAGATTCTGTGTAACAATATGAGAAGTTACACAGATCTGTTATTTGATTATGTATTAGGTGAAAATCCAACAAGAGGAATTAAAGACACTGTTTTGTATTCTGAGAAACTTTTTGGCCATGACTTATAGGATTGAATTGGAAATCACTGAGTGTTATAGTGGAAAACACATTGCTTTCAGGTAAGATAGGTCACTCCCCAAGCACACATAGTATTGGAAAGGTTTTCTCTTTGATCTGATTCTCCCTCTGTGTGCAAAACTGCATGTTTGACCACATGTACTTCCCCCAGTTTCAAGTAAATATGTGGAAGCCACTGGTCACTGTAGTCTTTCCGTGAGCTCTACAGTGGAAAACCCCTCAAGCAGTATATTGGTGCTTTCATGTGCTGTGGGTTGTTTGTTTCTTCCTCTTTGTGGCTTAAATACACTGCATTTTGAGGAACTTTTCCTTGCTACTGTTTTCCGTGATATTTTGGACTACTGCATTTACTTTTATGTCACTTTCAAAGGGAGAGACCTCTCAAGTAGTTAGTCTTGCAGCAAAGCAGCAGCTGAAGATAGCTGACTGAAGTTGAGTTGGCAAGTGTTTGTGAGCCTGCTTTTGACCTGTAATTTTGAGAGCATGAACAGTCAAAAACAGCGTGTGTATGTGTTCTTGCACGGTTCAAACAATCAAACTAGGTCTGTGGATATCAGAGTATAAAACCTACCGGTATAAAACCTTGTTCAGTTACAAGGAAATCTTCTGTTCATTGCAATAACCTTGTGATGGTAGGGCCAGATAAGGTATAATATGTGTGCAGCCGTTTGAGATGCTCAAAAGTTCTGTGTGTTATCTGTACCATCTGGAATGCTGTGTTGCTCTTTGGCACCTCAGGAGACACTAGTCTGTGTGTGGGCAACTGTGTTGAACCCATAGTCCCTGACAGAATGATGCTGTTAGAATTTTAAGTGCTAATTTTAGAAATACTTCATAGAATTGCTTCAGTAGGCTGATTCATATGAAAACATATAGGTCAGCTTGGTTAGGTTATTTTTTTAGATTCTTTTTACCATAGATTGATCACAAGTAAAGGTGCACTATTTTATTTTCACTTCGAAATTTTCTTCTTAAAGCCCTGTCATCAGAGACCAAAACAAAGAAAACCCTGAAAGAGAAGAAGGAAATTAGAGTTCCATCGGATGGTAGGATATCATCTCTCTTGTTTTTGAATTGTGGGCTAATTTTAAGACACCTCTTAGGGAATTGTGGCATCTACTCTAGAAACTGGGTGGGATATCAGTAAGCATCCTTCAAGGTGAGTGTGTAGACAAATCTAGGTTGTGATGTGCATGTAAAGCAAGGCTAGAAACAGGCTTAGTGAGAGTTCCTCCTTAAATGTCTTCTGGAGCAACCACATACAACCCAATCTGTCTACAGCAGCTTCTCTGTATATGTCATGTTTATAAGACAGAAGAGATGTAATCAAACCAGTTTTTATTGTAGTTGTCTCTTTAATTCCCTTTCCTGAAACTTGGTCACTCCCACCACAGCTCTTGGCTCTTGTGCTTTCTAGATGAAGATGATGACATCTTCAAGCCTCCTAAGCTGACTGATGAAGACTTCACACCATTTGGTTCTAGGGGTGGCCTCTTCAGTGGTGGAACAGGTCTCTTTGATGATGAAGAGGTGAGAATGCTGGAGAGGATAGAAATTGAGTGTGTCCCCCTTTTAAAAACAAAACAAAAGGTCTCCACAATTTCTCACCTCTGGAAGGCAGGGAGGGGAAACAGCATTTTGTTGCTCAGTAATATTCAAGTGTAGTGGAACAGTATAGCTTTCCAGGGGAGAAACAGAGCTACATGAATGAGGTACTTATGTTTCCCTTGGCACAAAGCCCTCTCTTCTGCAGTGGTGCTGAGGAGAGATGCAAGTGTGGTTCTAGCATTACGTTAGACAGGTTCTAATTCCAGCAGAGCTTACTCAGCACCTCCCTCTTATCTGTGGGGGTAAACCAAATGCCATACAGTTTGTTTATTTTAAAACAGCAGATTTCTATTAAAATGCCTGTGAGGATACTGAATTCTGTCATTCTCTCTTTCTCCCTGAATGTTGGAGAAGTCTGAGGGGAAAGAGAACATAGTGCCCTTCCCACTTTATTTCACATACCATATCCGGACAGTGATGCTCTTGCGTTTCTCTGTCTCTGTGCTGTTAAAAGTTCCCTATTGCAATTATGCTATGTTCTTTCATCTAGTTGTTACACAATTTCTGGGTTGCCTGTGTTGGCAGGAAAAATTGACCTTAAGCTTACTCTTGTGCTATGTATCTAGAGCTGACTTGATGAAGGAATGGCAAAAAGAGCATTTCTGACCTTATTTTAGCATTGTTTGTGCATGTGAAAGGGGATAGAAATCCTGTGTCAGGGATATTTAACATTTAAGAATCTGATAGTACAGCTGTGTAAAACAAATGATTGTCTCTGATTTTACCATGCAGCTGATATTGGTAACAGTCAAGGTTAGTCCAGAATACTAACCAAACTGTTGTCTTTGTGGGATGTTGTGTTCCTTGTTGCAACTAGAACAAAAGTCAGGTGTTCCTTGGAATCAAGGAGGCTATTAGACTGAAATTTGGAAGGAGGCCTCATATACAGCTGGCCTCAATCTCACCATGCCTATCTACCAAAATATAGCCAACAAGCACCAAGCAGGGGCATTTTGTGAAGGGAAGATGATAGTTCTATGCAATGCTTTCCACTCGAATGCAGCCTTTATTGAAAAAATGCTAGTGTGCTTTCTTTTTAAGTGGCAGCCAACAGCTAATCTGATAGTGCAAGCCAGCTATGTGTCGGTGCAAATTCAGATGAAGCTATCATTAGAGCCTCTTGGTTACTTATTGCCAAGACTACTTTCTTCATCCTGTAAACACAGGACAGCCAAGCAGATTTGTGTGTGATTGTTGCCTGCCTGCATACAGTTGTTCTTGGTTTTCTGTTATTTGAAAGTTAATCATCTAGGAAGGGCAACTTACTTTCACTTACCTTGTGCAATGGAGGAGGTCTTACTGTACCAGAAGGCAGTCATAGTAGGTCAACAGGCAAATAGTAACTGACAAATGTGCAATTAATCACTGACATTCCTGCCACAGCCCCGCGCTTCCCTACTCTTTCCTAAGTATTGCTGCCTTCTTTCCACAAAGCTTTATACAAAGACCATGCATTTTGAATCTCCGGATAGATAACCTCTAATACCCGACTTTCTGTAACAGGGAGGCTTTCAAGGAATTAAGTGGTCAGTACTCACAAGATCTGGAGGTTTCCTGGAAATCTAGGGTGTGACTCTCAGGGAGGATTGGCACAGGGCAACTGCAACTTGTACACAAGGACTTCTGTGGGAGTGTCCTGCAATGCATTTGAGCTATAATGTGTATCTCAGCACCATACAGGTGTCTTAGCGTCTCCTTAGCAACAATATAAATAATTACCCTTAACCATGTGAAATTTGGGAGTATTTTTATGCTTGTCCTGACCTGAATTCTTCCTTCAAATCTTACTGTATAATCTTGAGTAGGAAAGCTTAGAAAAGTGTAATCAGCTGTAGATTAATTAGTGTAAGCCCGTACAAAGATCATTCCTTCTCTGCAGTAAACAGACTGATAATCAGTGTAAATTAAATTTTAGAAGACAGGAAGCTACTCCTCTGAATGTATGCATTCAAGTTAACACTTGAGTACCTAGGTTTAAGTCTGTATGTGCAGACAACCTTTTGAGAAGGGAGTGGTGGTTACTTCTTCTGTCTTGGCTTAGAAGTGGATATTCTACATAGAAAAATCAGCAGCTGTCTTTTCGTACAAAAAACAAATTCACCATTTACCGCCCTTGCATTTTAATCTGCAGAGTGATCTTTTTGCTGAAGCACCAAGAGGAGAAGAATCAAAAGAGAGAGAGGAACGAGTCCCAGTAAGTGAAGGTAAGAACCAATTGTTGCCTCCTGTAGTCCTGTCTGTGCTGTGATTTATCACTGCTAGTAGCTAGACTGTTTTGTTTCCAAACTAGAAAGTCTGGAGTAGCAATTGTTGGCAAGTGTCTTCTCCTCCAATAGAGAACAGCTGTGTTTTCCTTGAATTTTAAATGTGTTTGTTCACTATAATCTCTTATACACACCCCTCTACTCTCCTGGAGCAGAAAGGATGTCCTTACTGATGTTGGCAGAGCTCTCTGCATGCACTGGGTTCCTGCTGCTGAACAGTACTTTGCAGGATCCAGTTGTGGATTTGAATGGAGTAAAGATTTCTTCTTGCAGTTTAAAGCACATCTGAGTTTTCCATTAGCTGCTTATGTAGACCCTTAAAGAGTCTGAGCACACATTCTGTACTGCAGCAGCTTTTACTGAAGTACTGTATTTGATGAATTTTCGGTATGTGTTGGGAGACTAAGCCATTTTGTTTTAAATGTATTGTATTGAAGTGGTTTTGAGTGTGTCAGTATGAACTCTTGTAAATAATGGTATGTGTAAATGTAAGCTTTCATATTTGTAAGCTTCAGTTTAGTAAAGCTGTTTTGTGGAATTTTAATGGAGGAAAAATACTAGGCTGTCATATGTATCTGCAAAAAAAAAATAATTCAAGGAGAATGTCTAAAGACTTCTGAGCTGTTGAGGGAAAAAAAAAGGAAGGTTAGAAGACTCCTCAGATTCCTATTTCTATGATAGAGTTCTGAAGGCTTTGACAGCATAAAACAAGTGCATCCATTTGTATTGTAATTCCTATGATTTCAGCATCCTCTACAAAGTCCTTAAAGAAAGTTCCTGCAGGTGCAGTATCTCTGTTCCCAGGTATGATTCATTCAATGGCAAATTGCTTCATGCACAAAATGCTCTTTTCTTTAAAACCTACCGGGGAGGTTTTAAAGAAGAAAATTCTCCAAATACAGCAGCACTGCATTGCTTGATCTGCTTCATGACAAATACAGGTGCTTCTGCCATGCTAAGCCCAAACTGCAGCATGCTTTATGGATGATCAAGATTCCATAGGAGCTCTGGAGGTAGGTATCATTGATGGCAGATATTAGCAGCTGTCAGCTTCCAGTGTTGCGCTATGAACTTTTAAGGATGTGTGTTAACTTTAACAGATATTGTGCAGCTTAAGTCTGCAGTGCATGCAGTCAAACCTTCCCTCTGTATGCTGAGAAGGAAGCGCATTTTGATCTTTCAGATTTGATCATATTCCTTTGGGCTAGCAGAAGAACAGTTTAAACATCAAGTTCCTATATTTTTGTGGCATGAGTAAGTAAGATCAGTCTTGTTTCTCGAGTTTTGATTAGGAGGATCTGCATACATGGGGAATGACTAAATCTGTAAATCGGAGCAAAAAAAAAAAAAAAGAATTGTACTAAGGTCCCTGTTCCATATGAGACTTCAAGCTGAGCAATGAAAAGAAACATATATCATCAGTCTCTTTGAATCAACTGACTTAGATTTCTGTCTCTGTGTAGGGTCTTTACCTGATTGAGTTACCTTAAAATTAAGTTTGGCCCTTTATTAAGAAAGGCCTATTTTAAGACTATGGTTTCAGTTAACTGCGCTCTCAGTCCGTATGATTTTTAGAGTAGGACATATACAAATACAGCCTTTTTACTCCAGAATCAAAGATATACATCAGCAATGGTCATTCTACATAATTATAAGACTTGGTAGCAAAGTTTAAAACAGCAGATTGAGGTTTTCTTTATCCTTTGCTTTTTCTTGGAGGTACTGTTGCATAAGCAGTGAATTTCCCATCATTCTAAGTGTCCTGTTCTAGTTCATCAGGAATTAAGTTATATGTAGCATTTACTGGAAGTCTTCAATTATTCAGTCACTGTTCCTTGGTAGACAGGCTAAAGTCACTGGAGAAAAAACAAAATTGAGGTTCCTTTGCTATTGAAAATTGCTTGATGAACACATTCCCAGTGAACAGTTTGTTTAGGAACTTAAGAATGTTTAATAATTAATCAAACTTTGTGGCTGTATTCCTGTCAATCCTGTGTCACTTTCTAATTGCCTGATACACTTTTTTTGTAATAAATTGCTGCTGTGTTGGTCAAAATTCATGCAGTCCACTGACTTTTAACCAAAGTTGTTCTACTTTTTGCCAAATTTTCAATTAAAGTCTCTTCCCCTCTCTGCCCTGTTTCCAAGCATGTCTACATAAGAAGCAAAAAGACAGGCTTAGAGCCAGGCTGCCAGTTTTTACCAAAAATGCTAAAAGTGTTTTCAGACAATCTGTTGACATGCACGTATCACTGAAGCTGGGCGTTTCCACACCAGATGCAGAAGAAACAGTTGTTAACAGGTTACCAGCTGATCAATGCCATATCTGAAGTATGCAGGAATCTTGGGACCAAACTCAGCCTCATACTGCTAGTGGTCTTGTATGACAAGTGCAGCTCCTTGGGAGAACTCAGTCACCTGTCCTTCCCTCTCCTAAGACACCTTACTACTTTTATTTATCCATGGTGGTCTGACTTGCTAGTTAGTAAAGTAGGATTCTGGTTTGGAAAGTCCATAGGGGCAACAGTGTGAGACTGGTGGGTCGTCTAGCTTTAACAAGGAACCTGGCTGCTGTCCTAGGGTAGATGAGCATGTTTAAGGAAGAAGTGATTGCAGTGAGAGTGAGGGGCCATCTCTCTGTAACTTGGCTTTATCAGGAAGTTTCTAGCTAATGCTTTTGATGTAGCGTTGTTGCAGGAGCGAATTAAAAATTGCTGTGATGGAAGCTCTGCCTGAGTCCACTTACTATGGCACAAGTTCAGCTTTTTGGTAACTCTGACGGTGATCTCTATGTGGTTTTGTGTTTTGTTTGTTGGTTTGTTTTTTTATTTTTTTACTTCTCCCCACATCTGACCTGCAGGAGGAAGTGATGTGTTTAGTTCCACTGTAATTGTGGAAAAAGACAAGAAGTCTGCAGCACAGAGCACAGATAAAACTCCGAAACACCCTGGGAAAGTTGTTCTGTTTGATGATGATGATGACTTCTTTGTGGGAGCAACTAAAAAGCCTCCAGATCCAGGTACCTCTATAAATGTGCAGTGGAAGATTAAACATTAAAGATCATCAAAATTGAAACTGATAGGAACCAATGAGTTACAAAATTCAAACCTGTATCACTGCTACTTCTGCTTGAGTTTTTTGGGTTTGGTGGGGTTTTTTGTTTGTTATTGGCATTTCTTTTCCTCAGAGTGGTGTGGGACTGGTTTATTTGTACATGCTGTCTTAGGATGCTCCTTCTACTGTTAGGGCAGTATCTAGACTTGAATCAGGGAAATGGTACAGACTTTATTCACACAGCCTTGGGTCCCTGCGCCCAACACTCCCTATTGGCAGGCTCTAGGCCTTTAGAGGTGCCAAGCCAATACAAAACACTGCCTTTAGAGGTGCCAACTGACTCTCTACCCCAGTGCTTGTTGACTGCACTCACTGTCGCCAGTGCTCTCAGGTAAGTGGTGTTTCACTTTGAGAGCTTGTCTAGCTTTTTCTCTTAAAGACTCCTGATGTTGGTCATCTTTAAAAAGAGAGCATGGTATCTTTTCAGACTCTGGTATCTTCTCTTTTTCGGTAGTGTCTGTTCTGTTCTCATCAATCCCTGTTTGTTTTGTCGCTTAATGCAGTCAAGTCCACAACTGACCTATTTGATGATGATGAAGAAAGTGACTTATTCCACGAAAAACCTGCCATTCCTCCTGTGGTTTCTGGCACAACTAAAGAAACAGAAAGCCATAGGGAGGCAGTTATGGAAAAAAAGGTAATCGCATATAAATGGATCACGTGGCTAAGGTTTTAGGAAAAAGTTACTGCTGCAGCTGAAGTAGTCTCCCCATGTACAACACTATGGAAGTGCCATATTTTTGAAACAGAACTAGGTTTGTAGGGTGTCCCATGACCTGAGTGCTTCAGGGGTCCTTAAATGCCTTTTGCCTTTCAAACTTTGGGTTTATTTGGTGTTTCTTTTGTGTGGGCAGTGATTTGAAGAATCTTATTAAGGCAGGATTGAAGTGACAGCAAAATGAGAAGCCTCTGATAATAAAAAACGGTTTATGAAGTTCATGGCTGAGATGAAACCAGCCTGACTTAACCTTCGGTGTCACAGTTCTGTGCTGCAGACACTGTGTCTACACTTATACCAACTGCTGATAGCAACTTAACTGGTAACCCATTGCTTGTATATGCTGTGGGAGAGGAAGGTGGATGTCGCAGTTTTACCTAAGCATATACAATACTTGGAGTGTGTAAAAAGCTGGTTTTCAGCTGAAAACTCTCAAGTTATAGAAAGCTCTAAATGCTGTCCTAAGGACACATATACAGAGTTATGAGAGCTTCCTAATGCCCACACCACTTTCATCTTCAGAGCAGTCTCTTGAGAAAAGTAGTAATGCTCTTTGTTTCTATGGCAGAGGTTGTATATATTCATTTTATACATATTTGCTGTCCAAGGAGTATTTGAACATAATAAGCTACAGTAACTCTTCTCCCCTCTGGACTGAGAAGTGTACAATGCTGGGGATGTCTAATGCAAATTGCTGCAGGACTTTCTCTGTATTGCCTTATGAGAAGCACCTGAGCACAAGGGCCAAAGGCAGCTTCTGTTTCTGGTGCAGTGCAAGAGTATCCAGGTCAATGGAGTGGGAGTGGTGGTGGGAGGTCATCCAATGCTGTTGCTCTGATCTCATAGCACTTGAGTTTCCTGGAGGAGAGGATGAAAACTGATTCAGCAGCCTCACTTCTGCTCTGTCAGGAAGTGAGGGCTGTTTTATGCTCCAGGTTTGCTGACAGTAGTGCTTGGGTCTGGAATAATTCTGAGTTTAATGGCCATATAGCTGATGGCAGGCTGGGGCTGTGCTGTACTAATGCAGGAAATGATGGCTGGCACAGACTGCCCTCTTCCTTTATGAAACACAGCTTATTAAAAGAAACCATTTTGTTTAACTCACAAGGGGACCTGGCGTGAGTTCCTGCATACATTTTTCTGCTGAAAAGAATGGTGATGGTAGGGGAGGCCTGTGATAAGACTTGCAAATCACTCGTGTATAGCTCTGACTGCATGTGAGGAACTCACTCAGTACATGAGTTTTGGACTTCAGCCCATGGGTGACAAGCTTGTGTTCTGTCCCTTCAACTGCTGGGATGCCGCCAGCATCATGCCTCTTAAAAAGGGTCATATGATGTGCCTGCCCTTACTAAATCTAAATGGGTGCTGATGCAGTGTCTTTATGTGTCCTAAAGAGTCAACCACCTTTAGGTGAGGACTTCAAGCCTTTATCTGAAACACCTCCAAGAAAACAGAGGGGCCTCTTCTCTGATGAGGAGGATTCTGAAGTGAGTATCTCTTTAATAAATCCCTACAGAAGTCCTTGGGATCTGAGTCACCCTGACTTCAGCCCACTTGTATCTGGGGACTCCTTATTTATCTGTAGGATTGGCAACTCTTGACATCCGTGCATCTCCTCCCAGCCATTCTGAAAGTTCTTTCTTGCTCCAAGAGTAAAATCTCTGAGAACATTATCCCTGTCTTCAGAGGCTTAAACTTGTGTGGTATGCACAGGCATAAATTGAAAGCCTGAAGAGGGGAAAGATCAGCAAATCAAGAGCAAGAATCATGAAAGACTGTATATGTTTAATCTCATGTCCTCGGCTTCTAGCTAGCAATTCATCTGCAAAGCTGAGGGAAATCCCCATGGAGTTGCAGGTGATTGGTACATTTGAGTAAGACAATCTTTCCAACACTAAACACTTTTTTAAAAAGGAAAAACATTAATGTCCCATTTAGAGTTCTTAAACGTATAGCATTGCTTTGCAAAGTGATGTTCATTTATTTTGCACAGGACTTGTTTTCTTCAAGTAAAACTGTGAAGTCCAAATCTACATCTCTCCCCACCAGCAAGTCCATGACAAAAGCTCCGCTCTCCTTGTTTGATGATGATGAAGAGGTAAGTACCACTTCCTGATACTGCCTGTGTATGGGAACCCCCCTGCACAGCCTATTGCAAATGCAGCAGGAAATATTCAGAAGTTTACAACACTAAGCACTAAATTAGGGCACTGAATTGATCTTGTGTTGTATAGCGGTTCTGAGCCTGTGGACAGCATTATGGAGGATAATGGTAGCAGAGACTCTTGCGAGTTCTTGGTGTCTTTTTAGTATTTTGTAGTCAGTGTATATCATCTCTGAACCTAAACATGAAGGACATTATCCCTCTGATTGATAGGACTAGAGAACTGAGCAATAGAATGGATATGAGCTTCCAGAAGCTGTGTTATCCTGGCCCATGATACCTAGCCACATGGATGATTTCTTGCTTCTCTTGTGTCATGGCTGGTGAATTCCATTTTTCTCACTTTTCAGTGTGTAAGAATTCTGGCTGCTAGTGTAGAAACTGAGATCAGAGCACAGTTTGTGCAAGAAACTTAACAAAATTGAATTAGTGTGTGCTTTTCCTATCTTTTTTACCCTCTTCTCCCTCCAACACAACCTCTAAAGAGCTTTCAACTCTGGGCCTGTTACCTTCTTGGTGAGTTAACTTACCCCGTAGTCTTAACCTGAGGCAAATAGGAGGCCTGCTGAGAGCTGTAAGGCAGGGGACTTCTGCAAACTCAAGATAAAAGCTTCCTGTTCAAGAGAGGGCTGCTTCCAGCTCACTTCTCTGAACAGATGCTGTTTAGAAGCAACTGTCAGGATAATGAAACATTTTGTAATGTGATAAGGTCTCTGATATCTGCCATGAAGATTATGTTGTGCAACTGAAGTTTACATTGAGTGGAGAAAAGGATGAGTAAGTGTTAGATGGTGAAGTCAACATACACTTCTGTATATTCTGATGCCTTTATAACAATCTGTTTGAGTGTCTTCAGGTGAAAAGTCTTGGCTCTTGCCCAGTGGTAGTGGTTCAGCTCACCTATTGGCTGTCCTTTCAGAGCAGGGTTCATTCTCTATTTCATTATGTAGAAGCAGAAACAGTGCCCCATTGTCTTAGCTGCTGTGCAACAGAATTGCTGTGTGGTGGGTTTTGGCTGCTAGTCAAACCTTACAATGAAGAATCTGTAGGCCAAAACCAAGCTGTGTGCTTACAAGTTTCTGGTCTATCAAATGCTGTGTGTGTAGAATTCTATGTACCAGAATACTCTATCACACTTGCAATTGTCTTCAAAAAGGGTTCACAAAACACCATTTCTCTGTCCTACTTATCTGAGAATCACAGAATCATAAGGGTTGGAAGGGACCTCTGGAGATCATCTAGTCCAACCCCCCCTACCAAAGCAGGTTCACCTACAGCAAGTTGCACAGGACTGCGTCCAGGCAGGTTTTGACTATCTCCAGAGAAGGAGACT
>NW_009628049.1:0-5061 GCF_000690535.1 Cariama cristata
TGATTCTATGATTCTATGATTCTAAAAGCCTCTCAGGGACCAACCTGCAGATATCTTTCTAAGATGACTGTTTCCCAACATCTAAGTTTTCACCACACTGCCTAATGTGAGTGGAAGTCCTCTACTCAATGGGGAGAAGGGCTGTAGTATTCAGGTCCCTATAGCCTCAGTCATTGTTTTGCTTGACACATGGGAGAGTCGGGCAGCTGCCAGGCTGCAGGGGGAGGTCTGGTGTCTGATGAGATACCTGAAGGTGACAACATAGTTGGTGATAGGCCAGCCGATGACAAACGAATTCTCGGGACACATCTTTTTCTCTGTCACTTCGTTGAGACAGGTGCCGGTCCACACTTCACTCAGATGCACCTGCTTTTTCAGCTTCAGGCTGGAGGAGGATCTGCAATTCAAATTATGGATATATTAGGCCACATCTTAACATCTAGACCTCCAGAGTCTGGTCATGCCACCTTGCAGTCAGGTAGATACAGTGACAGCAACAAGCCCCTCCAGAACTGAATGTCTGGGCATGTGGAGGTACTACAAGAAACTTTTGCAAGTGGATTTTGCGGTTGGTGACTGCAGTGGGACAGCTGTAGCTTTGGGCAATGTGATTCACTAAAGCCACATGCAGGTAGATGGTTTAGCCTAATTACCGTCTACGCTAATAACTGAAGTCACCTAAGCTCTTAATCTATGTGTGGCAGAAGCAGCCAGACCAGGAATCAGTTTTCTGTCCTTATTGCCTCTTGCCCTCACGCTGTTTCTTCAATAAGCCAGTCAAGGGAAAGTGCAAAACCAATTAGACAATCTTGTCCTTCAGGAAAATGGAGTGAAACATTAATACCAAGAAGAATTTCTGAAAGGGGAAGGGGGAGATGCCACATTTTAGATCCACATTTGTAAAGAAGAGTTGTTTCAATCCCTCCTCCACAAATAGCTCAGAGTGTAGCTTCAACACCACATAATGGGGAGAAGGAGTGAGTGTGAATTCCTCTTACTTGGACTTGGCGATGACCAGCACATCATTGAACAAGATCAAATGTCTTTCTTGGGTCTGCAGGCCCACGGTTAGCTGTACTCGCTCGTCCAGGATGAAAGTGGAGCCTGGGCTGCTGAACACCCCACCTGGCAGCCCATTGTCTGAATGGGAGGAGGAAAGGGTAGTTTCCCTGGAGAAGGAAAAAAAATCATAAGACTTTGTCAGAAGCTTTTCTCACAAGGGTTTGTGATTGGGCACAAGCAACTGTTTTGGAACAGTCCAATAACCCCATGCTTCTCCCAGCACCGCCCCTGTTGCACTCAATGATGAACCACATTTGCCTGCCTCTGCCCAATTAATTTTACCAGCCTCGGACAGATGGAAAACTGCCTAAATGCCCACACCAAATCTGGGGAGGTTAAGCTGCTGAAATATTAATTTTTGAGTAATTTCCCTCTAAGGTAAAACACTCATTTCCTGCACATGCGTGTGACCTATGACTCGAAAAGAACACGGGAAATCCCACGGCTCATGGCACCGCTCAGCCTGCCATGGGGAGGGATTGCCATTTCTGCACATGTTTTCCATCCATACTGAACTGCTTGTCAATGCAAGGGCTGTAGCACAAAGAAAATGAACTGCAGCTACTCATCTGATTGCAGCCATCTGATTTTAGCCTGCCTGGCTGCAATCCAGCATCTTGTTTCTACCGAGATTGATAGTAAATGGTGCTGACCATTTAAAAAAAAAATTCCTATGGTTTTTGCTTGTTGACTGCAGTCAACAAGCCATCGTCGGGATTGAACCAGATCCTTTCTCTACGCTCTCCCCAGCTGGAAGAGCTCCACCAAGTGCTAATCTCCCCCCCTTGCCTCCCAGCACCCTCCAGAGCACCTTCTCAGGGCGGCTCCTGGCTCTGGCTGGCAGTGCTGGGGGCACGACGGGTCCCACAGTCATTTCCTAGGGCTACCCTCGCTCCACAGGTGGGATTGTGCTGCGTGAACAAGCAATAGCTCTTTGCTGAGCCTTGTTCAGAGACTGTTTGTGTGCCTGACCCGGCCTGAATTAGCTAACCTCTGAAACATGGCCTTAGATTCACGTAGACAGAAAAAACCCCAGAAATCCTCCTGTCTCTACACATAGACAAAAACGTGTATCTTGCCTGCAGGCAAGGACGCGTATGGAAGAGCTACCTGCCTTCCCTCCACCCCTCAGCAATACTATTCTAGTCTGAGGGCAGGCTCTCCACAAACAAATGACAAAACACATGAGCTTTAAGGGTCATATTTTTGACATTGTCAGTCTTAACTCAATTTCCACTAGCTTCACAACTGGGCTCCTTTGATTTCACGGGAGTGAGGTTAAAGCTAGCCAGTAGCTGCTTTTTTAATATCATCCCCCAGCCAGAGGAACACCTGCGCTCCTGCAAGCAGGAATTCCCTCTTCCCTCCTCACTGCTCCACAGCCACCAACAAGTGAATTCTTGGCTCATGCATCTGTTGCCTCTACAAGTGAGAAGCTAAATCACCTTTAAACTCGATATTAAAAGCTCTCCATGTGCGTCAATGGAGCAGTGGGAGCCACACCATCTGACAATCTCAGCAGTGGATTTCCTAAAGCTGGAGGACTTACACAGCTTTGCAGGATAGCAAAAAAAATCTCACCAATACTCTGGTGGCCTAAGCAAAGATGGCATTGTACCAGCTCCCTCCATAGCAATCCATCATAAGAAAGCTCCCCTCCCTCATGAGGATATTCTCCAGCCAAATAAAGTCAAGAATTTGTTTTCTCTTCTTTATTTTTTTTTAGCGCAATTTAGAAGGGGGTGGGGGGAATGACAAAGAAACCACATAACTTGGTCTGAGACAACCAAATGAAAATCAGTCCTGCCCTTTATATTAAACGATTCTATAAGATTGACCTCACATGTTTCTGAAAAGCAGGATGTATTATGCATCAATTAACTACGGTGTGATATAAAAGGGGTATTCTTCAGGTGGGCTGGTCCGGATCAAAATGTCAATCAGTTCAGCTTTATCATCTCTTTCTCACAAAGAAAAAAAAAAATCAAACTAAACAAATCCCTCAGGAAATGTTATTTATAAGATTTGTATCAGAGCAAGGCAGAAAGGAGCATGGCATCCCCTTATCTGTGTCTAGTAGTTACACGGTGCTGCAGGATGAAGAGGGAATGCCGTCGAAGAGGGCTGAGCCCCCACTAAAGGACCAAGGAGCTCATGGCCAGCACTTGACATTTCAGCAGCAGATTTGCATGTCTGAGTGTTTGTACCTGACTCTATTTGCTGACACTCCGGGTGCTTTACACCTCCAGCAGCAAAGCGTCAGCGGGGCACTGGATGGCTGTGGAGCTGCAGGCAAGAGTGGGAGTTTTTCACTACCCAAGCTGGTAGCAAGGGACAGCTGCTGTCATCCAACAGCAATGCAACGGTCCTGGAGGACAGCCAGATCCCATGGCTCTCCCACCAAACATCCCGAGCAGATGCCACCCTACACAGCATCGGCAGGGCGTGGGCAGGCTTCCCAGCACTCCCGCCATCCCCAGATGCAGCTCCCAGCACCCTCGCAAGCCCAGATGAATCTGCGCCTGAGACACAGCCAAATCTCAGGGCCAGCCCTCCCGCCGGTGGTCCAGCAGATGGAGCAGGGGCCAGAGAGGTCTCCGGTGGCAAGTCCCCAAGGGGTGGCCGGGCAGGGACATGCTGGGGTGGAACACCAGGATGCTCCTCAGGGACGATGCTGCCGCAGTCCCAGTACTTAAGGCAGTGAATGCCACACCAGCCTGTGTCCTGCGTTCCACCGCTCCTTCCCGGTGCACCTTGGCCCTCCTCCGCCTGCTCCCGTGACAGGACCTGTGGTCGGTGCAGCGCTGCCGCCAGGCCTTCTCCCCTGCCTGCAACAGCTCTGCCCAGACCTGCTCGGCTGGGGACAGCGTACGGCCTCCTGCCTGTTAATTAAACTAAACCACAGCCCTGCGCCGCAGTCAGAGCTGAGGGGCTGAGGGCGACTCTGCTCTGCCCAAAGCAGCGAGCCTTTGCAGAACGCGGGCAGGCCCACATGGGGCCTCTCTGCACCCCAGTCCTCCGACACCTCCCAGTTGTGCCCCTCACCCACAGCCACACGCTGCTGGGAGAGGAGTCGCCGTGTACTGGTCTGCACTGGGCAGCTTCTCTCCCATGACTGCTTCTGTCCATCCTTCCTGTGGTGTTGGCTCTTTCATTTTTAGGGCATCTCTGTTTCTGCTTCTCACACCACTGCCCGTGGCGGGTGAGAAGAGGGCAGACCGAACAGCAACGAGACCGTCAGCCAAACACTCCTGGACCGTTCAGCCAGAAGCACACGAGGAAGCTGGTCTCACTTGCAGTCTGGCAAGAGGGTGGAAGATAGAGCTCTTTCTGCTGTTTGCAAGCATATGGGACATATATATACACATATATAAAAAAAATACACACACACATATATATATATGTATACATATGTACACACCTAAGTATATACATTTAAGGAAAATCTCTTATTCCTTCAGGAGGTATGGCCTCCCAGCATCAAGACATATGTGTGTGGTGATGAGCGACCTGATCGCTGCATCTCAGGCCAAAAAGTCCCCTGGACTTTGTGTCTGTGAGCTGGGACTCATTGCTCCCTCCTGGCAGGAGCACGCTGGTCTCCCTGCAGTGGCTACGTGACCAGGTAAAAGGGAGGCAGCGTGGGCTTTCAGCTGAAAGCGAATTTCGGGAAAAACTCCAGACTGACAGCTCAGGAAAGCAGGTCCTCTCCTTGCCTAGAGAGCGAATGTGACAGAGCACAGAGTCACAATGTGCCCTGTGCAAGCTCTGAACAGGCCCGTGCCCTCAGGCCGTGAGTCAACTGGCAGAGGGCAGTCAGGACACATGACAGAAAAGCCAGGAGAGCTGTCACAAAGAGCTGGAAGCTCTGCTACTCAGTCCAGCTCAGACTGTATAGAGTGTATTTCATGCCCTGATGGCAGGGAATGGCTCTGCAAGGGATGGAGAAAGGGGACTTTACCAGCCAGCCCCCAGCTCTGCTCTCTGGACCTTGCTGGG
>NW_009628050.1:0-3183 GCF_000690535.1 Cariama cristata
TGCAAGGTAGGAGTATGTCCAAACTGGGAAAACCTGGTTGGTAACCTAGAAGAGAAGACAAAATCTCTGTATTGTTATTCTTGGGGAAAGGAAGTTCATTTATTTTAAATAGCTTTGTAGAGGGAAGTTTTTGCTCTGAAGGAATTCATGAAATATATAACCACACTGAAGGCACATGTTACTGTTGAGCAGGCAAATGGATCTTAAATCCATTAAATGGATCTTTTATTTATCCCATCTGCTGCAAATTGTAACCTGCCAAAGCTGGTTATAGTTGAGGGTTTTTTGGTTTTTATCTTTAAGAACTTTGAACAAAGTTTTACTATTTTATTATTGCTGCTCCACATAAAAGGCAGAGTAACACCATACCTCATCTATGGTCAGGTTTTTATCTGGTCCTGTTAGATAGGGAGTTAGGAAAGGTTCTGATGGTTTCATCATGTAGAAGAATCCATAGAGGCAGAGAATCACGGTGGGAAAAATCCAGGTGTTGCTTTTTTCTTGCTTCCAGCAGCCCATGGCCTCTGCAGCAAAGCTGAGGAAGAAGTTTGTTAGAAGGATGATACTGCCCATGCAAGCGCAAAGATATCTTGTAATTGATTTTTATTTTGTGGTTTCTAATGCTAAGGAGTGCTCTTTAAAGCCTGACAGTTAGAAAACATTTTTCTTCATAACTTTAAAGTGAACAGCTTTTCCTTACATTTGTCTGCTGCTTCTCTGCCTTTGTAGATAGTATATAAAGAATGACTTGGAAGATCTTAACTGTGAGACAAATTGCACTGTCATTCAATCTGCACTGACCAAGCTAACCGCAGGAAAAGCCTTTCTAGGCAAAAGTTGCTGAAGACAGCTGAGCACTGAGATTTCACTCAACACCATGACTGATCACAACCAAGCACCTTGTTGAATAACAAGTAACTAGTTCACGATTGCTGTTTTTTCTCCTTTGCCTCCTAGATGTGCATGGCTTTCCTGTCACGTAGAGCTGGTAACTCTGGAACCTAGCAGATGAAAGTCACTAATAAATACAGAAAGGGTGTCAAGCCAGATCCTCAGCTGGAATTAACTGTATCAGAAGTCCAGTTTGGATACAGACATCCTATTTCCAATCTGTAAAAAACATTTGTGGTCACTAAAGGTAATAGTTCACACTAAAATGAAATTAAACAGATATTTTTGTTCTTGTCTCTAGCTGAGACTTATGGAATAAATTAAACTTCGCAACTCTGCTGGATAGAGCCCAAAGAGAAGTCAAAATGGGTGTAATGGGGGGCCACAAAAGGAAATAGACACCAAGTTATACTTCACATTCATGTTGGTATAGGCAATGTCAGGAATCTAAACGTGCACAATTTATCTTTTGGAGCCCTCTGGAGGGTGCTTGTTACCCCCTGGGATTTCCATCACTCTGCTTTTGACTTTTACTGATTTACCTTTTTTTTTTTTTTCAGGCGAAAGTTTTAATCTTAAAAATTTAAGTATTTTTCAGGCAATGTTTTTCCTCAAACTTTTTTATAAAAGCTGAAGACAGATCTGTTCCAAACCAGCCAAAAATATTCATGTACCTGTCGACTACGTCACTCCCAACTGGATGGGCAGAGGATCCTCTTTTAGGGTGTGATATATAATGTATAAGGCAGCAAGCATTATGCATCTTCTTTTCTAACTTCACACCGTGATAGCACACTTTACTAATGGCCTGATGCACTAAGAAACGAGTGCACATCAAAGGAAATTTGAATTATTTTATTTTATGTATAATGGCTGAAATCATTGACATTACAGGATTTACAGCAGAAATTAATTTAGCTCTGTCAGCTCTGTAGTGTGAACCACTAGAGGGCAAGATGACCCCAGCAAAGCAAAAACTTGTGGGAGAAACCTGAGACACATTCAGAGCGCTCAAGGAAAGAAGCATTTCTGCCTCTCTTTCCTCCCCCGTTGTTGTAATAGCTTCTGCTGCAAACATGGCTTTGGCAGGACCAGTTTTGGCCCTGCCAAGGATCACACTCATGTAGTCACCATAACAGCCCCTTGCTTTCCTTTCACATGATAATCATTAAAGCGTTACAGCACCCTAATGCCATGTGAACGCTTCATGTGGTACGGAGAGGTTCTAAGAAAGGCATCAAGAACGGGGCGGGGAGGATGAAGAACATCTCTAGCATTGTAATGAAGAACATCTCTAGCACTGTAATGAAGAACATTTGTACAAGTTAGCTCGGTGATTTAGCCAGGCAATATTTTTTTCCCCAGCCTAGATTCTCTGCTCCAGTCTGTTTCAGGTCTTGCCGTGTTTGCTCTCCCCCTGGCAGGATGCCTGATGCAAAGGCAGCAGGTCTCAAGGGTCCTTTCAAAATGTCCCACACCTTGGGAGGTGAGTGGGGCAAACTGCTGTATTCCCAGGGCTTGCAGGGTGCTGTGTGCTGTGTGCTGTGCCTCTGATGTCTGCCATCTGGGGCAGGGCTGTGCCACTGTGCGTGGTAACTTCTGTTTCAAGCTACATACTGAAAAACTTTAGGTGTGCCCTTGTCGCTGCACCCCTCCAGTCCCAGCACATGCACTGTTTGGAGTCTTCTGCTAGAGATGTACCTCTATTGTCTAGGTTTATTCTTTGAGGCACCTGTCTTAGGCTGATGGATAAGTCAGACAGAAGTTTCCCACCTGATTTAAGCAGCTGTGCAGGACAAACCTGCCACTGATGCTGAGCTGGGAAATGCAGTGGGTTGAGGGCTTGCAGGGGCAGCCTGCTCTGCCCTTGGCGAGAGGGAGGTGGGTGCCACCCCATCCGCAGCAGGGTCTGTGCTTGCCTCGCACCCCAGCCCTTCGCCATCGCTGAAGGGCTCTGCTGCAGCCCCAGTTCAGCTCTGCCGGCTGCTGGTACAACTGTTCCTTTCTGCATTAATAACCACAAACCTCTGATGAGATCTGTACCTTGGTGCTTAAGGGGGAGGCATCCAACTTGTTCCCATTCAATCACCCCTTAGGGTCAATTTGTCTTTTATAAATCTAAGTTTTTCTTAACTTTTGGAGAGATTGTGGGATGCCTTGGTGTCATTCTGCAGCAAAACAATCCTCTTTTTCTTGTTTCCCCCATCAATTCTTGGCTAGTACCGGAGCTGTCAGCTCTGCTCTCACACAGTCTGACCCAGCCCCCCAGTTCCCCACCGAACTGCTCTCCTT
>NW_009628050.1:3193-7598 GCF_000690535.1 Cariama cristata
TTCCCTTGTCACTGCAGGATTTCTGATTTCCAAAGTTCATATATGATCATACCTTGTCTGCTGGAGCTCGCTCTTTCTTACTTCCAAAGGAAAGATCCCCTTTTAGTATTTCCAGTCTTTCTTCTCTCTGTCCTGTGTGTATTGCAGTTACTGGACTCTATTTTTTTTGGTGTGTGTGCTTTTCCTGTTCTTCTGGTATTTCAGCTTGCTCTGATGACACCTGCTTTGAAAACACTTCCAGCTGGCTTGCTTTCAGCATCCACTTTCAGCACCCTTAAAGGAACAGCGAGATAATCTTGGCCTGTCCTTGCCCAAAGGCAGCAGTGAGTCGAGACCTAAACTACGGTTTGGTGCTTGACTGGCACAAAAGCAATAGAGCTAATCCTGTTCCCAAAGAATTTTGGATCTATTTGACAGGGTATGTGGCTTGGGACCCATCTGTGCATTGAACTAGTCTGTACTAAAGATGGAGCAGTAGCTATCTGTGGGTAATGACAGAGATGAGGGAGAACAAATAGCAGTGTTATGAGATTTAAATGTTTCCCCACTAAATACATGGGGTTTCATACTGTTCTGGCAGGTTTAAGAAGTAAAATACTCTGCTTCCCCTTGACTGTTTTTTGTTAGCAAATTTCTCAGATCTTTTGCTTAGGCAGGTTCTCATGTCCTACTGAGGATGGAGATGCCCCTATAGTCATCTTCAGAAGATCCTGCTGGACTCACAACAGCAAAAGATACTACCTGAAATGCACAGATTTGCACAAAAAGTATGTACCTATAAATCTAGAGCCACTCCCACCCTGGTCCTACAACATATAGGTCTGGAATAAGGGATATAATAATTACCTAGGAATGCGACCAATACAGTAGGAAAATAATAAATCTGTAAATAACAGTGAATTATCCAATAATAGTGGATTATCCAATAATTTCAGAGGAAGGCATCTTCTTAGTTCATACACAGTAAAATGGTACAGTAAATTTAGGGAGATATACATGATTATGAAAAACCTGTAAAATTCCCTGCTGGGTCAGATGAGTTGCACAGCTAGGTCAGTCCTTTGCCTTCAGCCTTGCCTACGTTTTACAGTCTTTTTGCCTCCTACTCCTCAGCAAAGTTACAGGATTAGTAATGTTGGGATTAGGATGAGGGTCCATCCCTGCCTATTGCCTTTATCATTTGTTTGTTGACGTGTTGTCCATGAATCCACCTAATCCTGCCTGGGACACTGCTGTATACTTGTGTGAGCTTTTGTGATGGATGTGAAACTAATACGTGAAAGGGAGGTAATAATTCCTTTTGGCTCTTTCCCAGCCAACAGTTACTGTCCGATATTGATTCCAGAGCTATTTTTATTCTTTGTGTACATTTGTGTTTAAATTGAACCTGTAGCTATCAGGGGTGACAGCCCTTCTGAGAGGAGACTGTGTATACCTGCATTTGATTTTATTCTGAAGGGCTTTTCCCAAAATGCAGAGAACTTATGTTGAAGTGAATAATGTTACTCTGTGTTTGCATTGACTTAGGTAAGAATCCAACTCAAATTTCTCAGCACTGAAAAAAAACCCAAAATCTGTTTTTCTGGTAATGTAATAATGAGAAAGAATGATATAAGTAACTTCCCGTGATTGATGATAGGTTTTTTTTTTTTGTTTTTTTCTGCTTTCAGATCCTATTTTATCCTCTACTAGCTGTTCTTTTCATACTCTTTAGTCTGTCTCATTTGTACTTAAAATTTCATCCTTTTTCACTGTTTCACATCTGAATGCCAAATGGAAGACAGTAAAACTATGATGGACTTCTGCAAGTTTTGGTCAACTTGAGCACTATGTCCTAAGCTGCCTGCAGCAGAGCTTGGTTGCTCGGTTTGAAGGGCACCATGTTCTTTACACTGAGTTTGAATGTAGTCTGGTCAGAAGCATTCTTCTGCTCGGAGGGTGGGTTGGGGGATCTGTTTATAACTGGCATCCCAATTTTGTTCAGCTGGGAAAGGGAAAACTCTGTAACACCTGGAGAAAAGGGGAGTTTTATAGTAGTAGTGTATCCTAAGGAGTTAATGTAATATGGTCCCTAATGTATCAAGGAGACAGGTAAATTCTGAGGAGAGAAGGGGAAGGAAAGGCAGTAAGAGAACAAGACTGCAAACCTCTGTCACCCAGGTACCTTCTGCCTCTGCTGCCCCTTGGGTTTGATCCTGGTATTATCTCTGGTGCTTCACAGGATGGCATCGAGGCTGAGAGCCTCACCTCAGCTGTGTGAGGTGTCCGTCTCTCTCTCTGCCTGGTTGGGTGCTGACTTAGGCACTGACCTTCAGCGCCCAAATCACACCTGTTTCTTGCCACCTGCCTAACTCAGGAGAAGAGACTTTGCAAATCAAGCTTCAGGCTTGTACTTTTTGAAGAATGTGTACTATGCTCCATTAAAGAAAGAGTGATAGCAAAGAAAATTTACTGTGGCTAATACTGAAAATTTTTCTCAATTGGTGGTCAAATACAGCTCATGCACAGGAAGGTTGCAATGGCAGTTATGAAGACTGCCATTTTGTTGGATTCCTCAGACCCAGGAGTATTCACAGGGTAAATTCACTTTTTGATTTATGGATGAGCAGATCTTCATCTTTTCTCATGAACTACATGCCTATTTTGGGAACGAGCTGCGTTTGCACTCTGAGTACAAATCCCACCATGTGTGGGTGAGGGTTTCCATAACTTGCCTCTCAGCTGAATCTCATGCAGGGTTCCCAAGGTGGGGAGACATTCACATGCTGGGCTTGAATGCTTTTCATCTGAGACTCTTAAATACTTGTACAAAGTCTAGTTTAGAATATTTAGCTAGAAAGTACTAAGTGCATTACTCCAAGGGGCAAGTTAGAGAATACATTCAACCAAACCTGATGTTTCAGGTACTTAGTTTAAATGCAGACTTATGAGTTCTTCCTTAGTAAAAGTAATGACGTACGGTTCAAATGCTTCCTTAGTAAAAGTAATGATATAAGGTTATTTTTCACTACACCGCTACTTATATAAGGCTAATGCTCTTCCTTTTCATCCCGTTACTCTTATTCATGTCACTGGAGTGTGCATTGCCATTTGCACTGTGCAAGGCAGTGCAAGATCTGGAACTAACAGGTGTGTCATTAATCATCACCCTGGGACATTTGGGGAGGGGGCAGGGCTGTTAATTCTTTTTTCTTACAGGCAACATTTTAGTGGTGGCACACTTAGATGTTTCCACAAATAAGGCCTGAAGCTTTTGCTATAATGTGCTACCAACATAGTATGGAACATGTAGAAGTTTTGTGACAAGTTTATGAAGACCATTTGAACCTACTTTGCTTGCAGAGCCATGCTTTACGTCCCCTTTTGTACACTGCTAACTCTGGGCTAGTGCTGGGTTGAAAGGAGTGCTTTACTCTTTTAATCTCCTGTTATTGGCCAGGGAAAGTTAAATTCAGTATCTTTAGCTTTCTGCAATATAAGTCACTGGTTGGATTTTGTCCTTTTTTGGTTACAGTTTCGTTGTTGAATTAAATGTAGGTGACTTGTCAACATCTCCGTAGTAGTGAGAGGCAGGGGAAGTAGCATCCAATTTATATTGGGGGTTGCCTTGGGAACATTGCCAAGACTTTACAGGGATATATGACATCCTTATTTGCAGCACAGTGACTGGCATTGCAGCTCTCCGATTCGCTCCATGTCTCTTGCAAAAACCTGTCAGAGACTTCGGTAGGTTTCCAAATAAAGGTGTTTCACATTGTCTGAGGACTGGGTTTGTTAGTTGAGCAAGATCCCCCTTTTATTTTCTGGCTCTGATTGGCACAAAGCGCACTCTGCTCTCCCAGCTGAGGGGTGCAAAGCAGTGTGGTCCAGAGGAACCACAGAGCCAAGCCAGAAAACAGTCCAGCATGTGAAGGTACCTGCTGATACTGTTCTGTTACAAAATTCATTGTTCAAACTGAAGCTGTTTGAGCCTCACGGTATCTTCCCCTTTGATTTATAGGTCTAAGAATGCTGGAAAATTAGATGTTAACATTTTCAACCTTGGTTTTTATGGTTCAAAACTACTTTTGAACAACAACAAAAAAATCAAGCAAGTAAGTTGAATAGATGATAAAATTTCCAGGACTGAGCAGACAGGTGATATCTTATGTATGGTCTTCCTCTTGGCATCAGGGTATGTTTTAGCCCTAACAGCCAAACTTATTTATGTTGCAATTGTACCAATAAGCAAAATACTGCCTTGAAAGTTTTAAAATGGAGAACTGACATCCAAAAATAGTGTGATTCAAAGTTTACTGGAAGTTGGAGAAAGTCTTCCTGTTGCATTCAGTGAATGTTACAGCAGGGCAGAAAGGCTTACAGAAGAATAGGTTATACCTTAAGTATATATATATATATATATGTA
>NW_009628051.1:0-1665 GCF_000690535.1 Cariama cristata
AGACTCGGAGGAAATCTCAAGCCCGAGTTCCCGCTGCAGGCAGGGCCGCAGGGCAAGTGCCCCGGCCCCACCATCGCGGTGGCCTCAGCGCACTCGATCAGGTTTATGAGTCTTTCTTGTACTGGGGCGCCTGCAAAGGCATGGAAGGCTTCAGATTCAAGGCTGAGTTAAAAGCGATAATCGCTTCGCTAGGATGCTGTTAGCCACCAGCCCTCTCAGGCTGCGCTGCTGGATCGTGTTTGATCAAGTGTCCACTAGAGCCCCAAGGGACCGCCTGCCCATCCAATGCATTGTTAGCCCATCCCAGACACAGGACTTGGTGTTTTTCCCTTGACTTCAATGATATTCCTGTCAGGCTTGTCCAGGCCCCTCTGAACTGCAGCCCTGCCCTTGAGTGGAATGATTGCACTCCCAATTAATGGTAATTAGGACAGTCAACTTCCTCAGTTAGCCTGCCTGGCAAATGGACCAGACAAAATAAGACGACATCACTGTACAGGTCTGACCTGCCCTCCGGTCTGATGGGGAAATTAGTTCTTGTTTAGCTGGAGATTACCTCGGCTTGGAAGTAACTTGTGATGAAGAATTTTCTAACAGTTACTCCAAAAGTTGACAAGCCAAAGATTTACACTTTTTTCCCCCCAGTAGAGGAAACAGTAGGATTTACCACTTCTGGATTTTGACACACTTTGCCAGTTTGTCTTATGAGGCTCCTTCACCTTACTTCCATATTTCCATAGGAATCTGGGCTTTGATCAAACCATTCCTCAAAGCCTGAGCATAGGTCTGACCTTTATTTATTGACACTAAAGTGGGCTCAGCATTAGTATCTGGGGATAGAAGCAAAAGATTGCTCCTAGTCAGCAGTTGAGCAGCAGCTACGGGCTTCTGCTCTTCCTCCAACACTGAGCGAGCAGGGAGACGGGCCTGTCTGTAGCATCACTGACACTATGCAGAAATGAAACAGTGACAGCAATTTTCCTTGTTTGCTATTCTCCAGAGTAGGTCACTTCTCCCAATGACTCAATGATACTCTTTCCTCCCTAGGTATTCAGATAGTACGTGCCATTACCAAAGAAGATTTTTGTCAACAGCGTCCGAGCTTTGTAGAGATCCCTGCCTTTCGGAGCTGTAAGCTTCTTGCCACCACAATTAATACCAGCTGAGGATTAAGTAAGTAAAAGCCTCACAGAACACATATATCTTCTAATATCTTCCATGTGAACTTACTGTCTCTCCACACTGAACTTACAGTCTCTATATTACAAATTTTCTAATCTTTTAGCTATTTTTGTGGTTTGTAAAAAAAAAAAATAAATATTTCTCTAATTTACCAGTACGCTTCCTGAATGGATAGTTTGCAAATTGGATGTGGTATTTTAGCAATGTTTAGACCTGAGATATGTAGTGAAGAGAAAGAAATACAGCAGTAGAAATCATTTGAGAAGGCACACACTTGGCTCAAGTTCCCTTGTGAGGTGATAGCACAAAAATGACTTTTTTCTGCAGCTCAGTAGAACTGGGGAAACCTGAGGGAAACATGCTAGTTTTTCTATAGTTGGGTTTGTTTTGTTTTGGTTTTGTTTTGAGTCTTCTTTGTGCAGTTTGTGTTTCGTGGTTGTTTTTGGTTTGGTTTTTTTTTTTTTTTTTTTTTTTGGGGGGGGG
>NW_009628051.1:1687-8851 GCF_000690535.1 Cariama cristata
CCAAAAACAAGAGCGATTTGAGATCTGGTGGAGCCAAATTAGGAGAATATATGTGACAAAGAGCTGATGTGCAAAAGGGAAGGTTGAGGAACATTTTACTGTGTGGTTCAAGGTGCTGAATAATTATATTTGTGTCCTCAAAGACATGTGAATGAAGGGGGTGGCAAAGCTCCATGAAGTGGCTAAGAAGGAACATGTAAAATGATGGCTCCAAATATATGGGAGAGTTCCTGTGAATTCAAAAGGACCAGGAAATAAAGACTTGAGGATGAAAAGAGCAAAATACTTTATAAGTAATTTACAAGTAATTTCTAGCCACATTCAACACTGAAGAAGTTTGCAGTTCAGGCAAAGTCTGCTCAGAACAAGGCAGACTTGCTTTCATTCCTGAAACATAACAGAGTGTTCCTAAAACAGGGGAGACGTGTCACAGTGCTGCTAATCCCTCTGAAGTACGTCAGGCTTGCAAAGATCGAGAAGATACACCTCATTTGAACCTGATTAGGAGCGTGAAATGGAAAATTGATAAAAAGAGAAAACAGGGAGGGACAGTTAGAGAAGGCAACTGTTTGGGCCACACCATTTACTGCTTTTGTGATTACTTCCAATTACTTTGTCCCTTACAAAACTTACTCTCCTTTAGCTTCATTGGGCTTCTGTTAAATCTGTACATCTTCAACTTTTACCGCATACGTGTGCATTGCTCTGCTGGCTTTGCATAGGTCTTGAGTGTTACAGTTTTCCAACTTCCACACTCCCACTGCTGTTACAGAACTGGTTTAAGAATCCAGCTGTCAGTTCAGGTTTCAACAGCTGTTGATGGAAGTGTATCCATGACACACCGTTAAGTTTGGGACAGAAAAAACTTTTATACAAGAGTTTGACTTTTGACCAGGAATGTTCATATCTGTCCTTCATAAATAAGACTACAAAATTCATTGGAATGTTAAAAGAAAGGTATAAAGAGCTTTGTTGTTCATATGAATCAAGTTCATATGGATCTAATGACTACCCACCAAAAGGTAGGTGTATAATGACAAGAAGAAATCGTATTTTGCACCTTCATAAAGCCAGCCAATGAGAGCACTGTACCCATAATACTTCTAGTTAAATGTCATTTTCAAGAACATCTCTGACTAACTTTGAGTTTTGCTGTCCTGCGTAAATGTGAAGAACTAGAGTTGTCCTGTCAAGCACTCCAATTTGAAGATAAGTTATCAAAGGTATTCAACATTGAGAAATGTATGTTATTATCAAAAAACCTCACCGGTCATTTGTTGTTTATGCTTCTTATACAGGGAAGTTAACATGCATCAGTACAGGCACATTAGTGTGCACTAGCATTTCTGCCCTACCTTCCTGAATGGCTGTTCTTGATCTCATAGTATTAAATAATACAAAACAATATGCTTTTTCATCTTGCCTGCATGTCCAACTACAGAAGACACTTGGCTACTGAGGTGAAGTTTGTCATACAGAGACTGAAACATTAGTGCACCAGAGTACAACAGTGCTCAGTGTACTTCCTGCAGCCAACGGCAACAGTAACCTCCAGGGAGCAGAGAAGCCAGAGAGAACCTGGTTCAGGAAGCATACGGTGCCTACATGGGAGCTGGAGGAACAGCTTGCTTGCTGGCTTGAAGATGACTGCTCAGCAGGGGAACCGGGACAGAAAGAACGAGATTTGGAACCTGAAGGGCAGCCTGTTTCTGGTGAAATGTCTCTGCATTGGTATCTTTACGTATCTTCCAAGGTACAAAATGGAGGGACAGGAAGTCATTTGGAAACCTTATGTAATATTCAGGCCTGTAAAGAGGTGCATGCTGGGGGATTCCTCTACCCACACAGCACTCCACCATGCAGGCATGCCTCCGCAGCCTTATCTTTGCATAACTCCAGCACAGACCTCCTACAAGATCATCTCCCACCTCTAATGTGCATCTGTTCATTTTCTGCCTGTCAAGCCTCTTCAGAATTTAAAGGATGTTGCAAGAGAGAGAAGAACAAGCTTCCAAGTTCGAGTGCAACAGATCAAGACAGATCTGATAAGAAATGTGAATTTTTATTGCCTTACTTTTCTGTCTTCCAAAGTGGAAAGGAGAAAAGAGAACTGCTGTGTAAGGAACTGTTTCTTGCAATATATTTTTTCTCAGCAATAAAAATATCTCCAAGGCAGAAGTATAATTCTCTTTTTTTAGACCTGACACCTCCAAAGCCTGATATATGTAGCTGAGTGAGTTAGATGAAAAGGTATTATTAGGGTTTTTTTTAGATTATGATGTAAGCTCAAGCTGGCTAGGCTCATCAGACAGTAAATCTAGTGCAAACATCTGTGGCCAAATTCTGCCCGCATACATGTTGTCGTTTGTGGTCAGTATTCCTCTCTACTATGATGTTGGCTCCCTTCTATGAGTTGTTAGAAGGGCATGGGTGTACATAGGGCATGATTTAAAATGTACACAGTCATCAACAGAATAATTCTGATTGTGCTCCCAAATTAAGTCAGAAATAATGCTATTAAAGGCAAAGGACTTATTTTTCCTTACACAATACATGAATCCAAAATTCAGGCCTTTTATCACAAGATTAAGATTTCTTGGATATGGCATGGATATTTATTTATACATGGCTTTTTACCATCAGTGACTTTTTCAAAAATAACCCTTTTTCAGCTCCTTTCTGGCAGCTGCATGTTTTGTTAAAGAAGTGAATCAAACTGTGAAAGTCAGGTAGACACAGAGATCTTTTATTGACTTCAGCAGGGCCTGCACAAGAATTGGCTATCTGGAAGCTGCACTGGGTACTGCAAACACAGCAAGTGCTTTTTCCGTGCCAGGCAGAGCGACAGTCTCACTAACAGTAGGCAGCTCTCTTCACAGGATGTAGTACTGCTTTTTAAACCAGCTCCGAATGCTGTAGGAGCTCAACAGTGAAGCAAGCTGCCCAAAGGCACAGATGTAAACCCAGGCTACGCTCACAGATGTTCTATGGCACAGTATCTACTCCGTAACACATAAAATATATACTGTAATTTCTTTAAAGGTCACAATACTTCAAGACTTCCTGCAAAAAGAATAAAAGCTCACCTGAAAAGATGGCATGTTTGAGAAAATTAAAACTGTCATGTCATAAGCTAAGTTCTTGCTTGTAGTCAATTTTTGTATAAGCGTCTCAAAGATGTATTGCAGCAGAGCCATAAATCCAGATGCCATCGCATGTAGCTCTCAAGCCAAGCTTCCAAAAATTCTAGCCTTTGCAAATGTCTTTATATATTAATCTGAATTTATTGCTGAGATAAGCAACTTCTGATGAAAGCAGCAGGATATACATGAAACAACAAAGAAATATTTTCCAATGTATTGCTGTATCTGCACTGCCTTTTCAGAGTTTGTAGTCATTCTCTCCCACACAAGGAAAATATGCCTTCATCTAAATGCAGTGAACAATAATATTTCTGGGCGCATCTGAACAATTAATGGGTATGCCAGCATTTTTGGGGCTCCTACGTGGATAGTCTCCTCTAATCATTTTCAAGTTTTATTAAAGTAATATTCATGTCAGTATTTCAAAACAGGTATAAAATCCTTAGCCTGGACCTCCTGTTTAAGTAGTGATTACCTACAACTCTGGGCATGTTTCTCCTGTTTCTTTCTCACTGACCTATGCATTATGTAGGCCAAGGACAATGGACAAGTAATGCTTGAGTTTTTTTCTCATTTTCTTTTTTTCTTGGCAATCATTTAAAGAAGGTAAACAAGCACACAAGACATTGCAGGGCACTGGAAAAACCTACCTATACAGAGAAACTTACTGAAGTGCACAGAGTGTAAGAAATGTAATTACATAACTATATTCTGCCATAGCTTTGCTACTGTAATTTTCCTTGCTCTCTTTAAAATAAGTTACTTGAATGAAGACTTACATGCAATATGATCTGAGTTTATCTCATCACTTTTATCTTGCATCACCAGTGTCCAATAGACATTTCAGGCCATTTATTATTTAGACAATAATCTCGAATCGTTCCTGGAATATTAGGAACAAGATTGTAGTCATAAAATCACACCACTGATTTGAAAGAGGTTAGTTACTTGAATGAAAATCAGATTTGATCCAAAAAGTTTTCTGTATTGAAATGCAAAGCAGACTGAGTTCAAAATTCTTGGTCCTAACAATGTCTTTTTCATAATCAAAAATCCAGATGAATGAACAGCCAACCAAACAAAGCTGATTTTATTACCATCGACAGGCTAGATTCTCTCTGCAGCATTGCTACAAAATGGAATGAGAAGATTGCTTACATTTCATACTAACTTATATGGCCATAGAAATATTTCTCTCTGCTCCAAAAAGAGGTGGCATATAGATCAATAAGCCTCTGGAAGGATGTGTTTATGAAGGGGCCTCTGCTGGTGGTGACTAAATGCTCTTACAGGTGCCAAAGAAAATGGGCCACCCAGATAACTCTGCTTCCAGCCTGGTCTCCATCTGGTACAGAACGTCCCCATAGCTCACTGTGCAGCTGCTTGCGTGTGACAGTTGCCAAAGGCCCATACGCTGCTGCTGTCAAGAGACCCTTTTAGGCAGTTTGTCATCTGGGGGTTGCAATTGCCTTTCAGGTAGTGGGACAGTGGGCCTGCTGTGGTAGTCCCCGTTCAGGCAAAACTCCGTTAGATTCGGCAGGAGTTTTGCTTGAAGAGTTACTGCTGGATTAGGCTACAGATTATTAGCCTGAGAAATTGTATCTTGTTGCTGGGACATGCGACAGCAGAAGCCTTTTTAAATGCAAATTGTCTGAGAAAAAGACTACTCAAGCTTCCAGGAAGCCAAAATTCTAGTCTTTCATTTGCCAAGGCCACAAACATCTTCAAATGTATAATCAGCAACCAGTTACGATCCAGTGATTAAATGCAACTTCCAAAGTGTCCATAAATACTTAAGCCTATTGGAACTTTCAGATATGTGGTTTGATAATTCAAGTGAATAATGTAAAGAAAATTATTGATTTTTCTCCGGGGAGTTTCTGTGCAGAGCACTTGTGTGATCAAGCCCTAGAATACAAAGGTGTCAGGCACAAAGTCAAGATAATATTTTTCTTCTGAAAGAAGGAAGAAAAACTGTAGGGGGTGCACATTTATCTGAAGTGTGGGCTGATTATAGGGCTTATTTAAAACTTTCTTTCAGAGCTACCCTTTTGCCAAAGAATGCATTAGCAGATATCTAGAAATAGCATGTTTTGTATGGAATACAAATGTCGAAGTTGGTAAGTGCTCAGAGCCTTATTTGCCAGCTTTTTCCTGTTAAGTACCGTTCAGCTCAAGTGGACAATGAAAAACAGATATGATCAATCGGTGGATTACGTATGGTAACAATCTAAAGGATGCTTTAAGGATATAAATATGTAGTCTTAAATGGCTCATTCCAGAAGAGCCCTGTACTGAAAGTTCATTGTTATTGCTGAAATTTTCCTAGCCATGGTGCATCTTTGTACATGGCAACTGTTTTATGAAAAGTGTCCCTGGTCTTTCAGCTTCATCCATAAATTCTTAAGCCTGACTTTTCCAGATGCCTTTTCCCCTTGAGGGAAACCTGAAACATACCGTGCATGTGTAAAGGGTTGCATATCATGAAACATCTTTTTGCCATCCATATCAGCCGACTGAGTAAGAAACAAGTTACCTTGCTTTGCAAATGGCATGTAGTTTATTACATCAAAATTACCGACGAGCAATTTTCAGGGACCCAGACTTGACTCTATAATAAACTGCTGTTGGCATACACTCGAACACAGAGAAATGAGACAGTTTGCAAAACAGGGACCTTCTAAGTGGGAACTGCCAAAGCAAGTCCTCTCAGGTTTTAGACCCTCCTGTCTCCGGCAAGAAGGCGGCAGATCTAAGTCTTGCATTCTAGTCCTGTGACTGGTCACTCCCACAGAGCCCTGTCCCTGAAACAAGTATACTGTTTGGCATACTTGACCCTAATTATAGCTCATGTCACAACTCTCTTACCCAGTGGGAATGTAACTGTCCCACTGCTCAGAACACTGGGAAAGGGTGGAACTCGTATTTCTGTGCCTCACCCAGCAGAACAGGTTTTGATCCAAATGCTTCTGTAGCACAAGGGATGGGTATTCTTTAAGCTGATATTTTACATTTCATTCTCCCAATTCTGTGACTTTTCCCATGAAAAATGAATAGGTAAAAATGGGAAAGTGTAACACAATGATGACCTTCTAATATGACTACTCAGTTTATAACTAAAACCCCACAAGCAGACATTTTTCTTCTGTCTCAGAAAGACATTAGCGTAAGAAAACCACCAAGACCGTAAACCTGAAGGCAACTGAAGCCAAAGGTATCTTGAAACAGCCATGTTAAATGACTGAGCAGACATTTATATTTGTAACACCGACAGAGCCTTGGCCGTAATAACGGGATGATAATTTTCTGATTTGGCTTCATAGAGCGTTGTACTTTTGGCAAACTGTTAGGATACAGCTATAAATTACCTATTTCATTTTGATCTAAACACAGATCCATACACATGGAGTATGTCCTGCTAAAACACAACTGCTAACAGAACAGCACTCTTGTTCCTCCTTTCATGCATCTTTGTGAAGAAGCTGAATTACATGCCTCATTGAGGTAGAAGAAAAGAAATACTTAATTGCAGTTTAGAAAGCAGTAAAAATTATTTTAAACTAATGAATCCTCCAAGCAATTTCGTAAATGCAACCCTATGATTTCTGTTGCAGAAGACAGACAAAAGCCTTAAGAATGTGCAGGGAGTCACCCAAGTCCCACCACACCCTAAGAAATGAGCTCTGCTGTCATTCTCTAAAACAGAGGGCTGCTATTTGGAAATGTAACAGACATTTTTTAGGTCCTCTTAACTATCTGCCTACCATTTGCTGCTTTGTGAGGTTCAGTTATTTCCCAGTAAAATCTGTTCTGTGAACAAAAGGCCAGACAATTAGAAGAACTTTTTGGCTGCTAACAGGTGCTGACTGCTTCCTCTGCCCAAGAAGGATTGTGGCTTTTATGCCCAAAATTTCTTTTCAGGCTCAGTACTATTGCTTAACATAAATATCAAACAAAATATAAAACTCAGTAATGCTCAAGGACTGCAGAGAAGGCATAGACTCTCCCTTGAGGTTACTGC
>NW_009628052.1:0-1015 GCF_000690535.1 Cariama cristata
ATGCTTTACAACAGGGAACAAGGATGGAAGAAACATTTCCATTCTTCCACAGAAATGAAGGAAAATTTTCCTAGTGTTCAACGTCATGTCGAATGCAGAGGCATTTGCACGTTGAATGCATAGTGGGTGTAGGTAGTTGTAAATGACATGAATCTATCTGTGCTTTTCCCTGTGATCATGTAAGGATTATCAGAATCATATCATAATAACAGAAATTACAGAACTGTTAACTAGGAGAGACCTCTGGAGGTGACCTGGTCCTTCAGCTCCTAGCAAGACTGTCACCAGCACTAGGTCAGGTCAGCTGTACCTTTGCCTAGCTGCATCTTCAAAACTTCCTGCTTTGAAGCTACATGTTCCTGTTCTGCACTTGCCTTCTGATAAAGAAGTTTTTCTTAACATCCTGTGAATCTCCAAACCTGCAGCTTGTGGCTGTTTCCCATTGTTTTACCACATACTGCTACTTAGTGTTTGACTTCATAGTCTTTTTAACCCCCCTTCAAGTAGTTGTAGTCTACTGTTAGACTTTCTCTTAGCCGCCTCATCTTTAATGGTAAGGAGATCCTCCTTGCTGGAGAGGAGATCTTTCCTTCACTGAAGTCTGCACTTTCTCAATGCCCTTTTTGAACTAAGAGACCCAAAACTGTAGTAGTGTTGCAGCCACACAGCACTGAGCAGAGGTGGATAATAATTTTCCTCTGTCTGTTCACCATGCTGTTCCTAATACAACCCAATTGGAATTTGTCTGATTTACAATAAGCACATACTTAACTTGGTGCCCACTGTGGCTTCCAGATCCTTTCTCAGCCCCTATTGGTGTGGGATTATTTAACCTGAGACGCAGGACTTTACACTTTTCCTTGCTGAGATTCATGTGGCTTCTGTTGGTCCAACTGTCAAGGTTTCTTATGGTCCATCTGCGAAGTGACACATACTGACCTTAAGCCTACCATTGGGTTTAAAAAATGAGCTTATCTTACTTACTGTTTTCATAGAATCATAGAATGGTTTGATT
>NW_009628052.1:1471-1715 GCF_000690535.1 Cariama cristata
CGAGTTCCAGAGCTGAAGGCAGTCCTGCAGGTGGGGTCTCACCAGAGCAGAGTAGAGGGGGACGATCACCTCCCTTGACCTGCTGGCCATGATGCTTTTGATGCAGCTCAGGATATGGTTGGCTTTCTGGACTGCAATCGCACATTGCTGGGTCATGTGGAGCTTCTTGTCCACCAACACCTCCAAGTCGTCTTGTCAAGACTGCTCTTGATCCGTTTTCTGCCCAGCCTGTATTTGTGCTTGG
>NW_009628053.1:0-2407 GCF_000690535.1 Cariama cristata
ACAAAAGAAGGCCAGCAGTGGTCTTGGTTTTCATGGGGGTAAGTATAAATATGAGCCTTTCTGCATACCAATCCTACTGATACTATAAACCTCAAGTGTTATGAAGTCTGAAAAACAGACAGTGTCTGAAAAAACATGTAGCTGCACTTTCAGAAAGTGCAGTTACTTAGAAGAAACTTAACTGAAAGAAAAACTACTGAAACAGCTCTGTTTTAGCCAAACCAGGACAAGGTGGGAAGTCTGAATTCCCCAGCCAAGGTTCTCCCAGTGCCAAACTGCAGCGAAGGCTAGTTTTCATCGATACTGTTGTGTAAAGGTCTTCCCTCCCTCTTTTCATGTTTTCTACAATGAGCTTCTTAGTTCTAGCTTTGGGGTAAACTGTAGATTGCAGTGTCATAGGATACTGGAACTGTAAGCTTAAACATACTGTCTGCCTATGCCTATGGTAGGCAGTAGACCTTATTACAGTGAAGACAGCAAAGCAAACTCAATGAGATCTTTGTCTGATCATAGCCCTTTTCCCCAGAAAAGTGCTGAGTTTTCCTTTCCACTTCTCCCGAATAGTTTCTCATATGATGGCACAGCAAATATACCTTTGGGATTGTCTGTACCATTGAAATCAAGTTAGGCAGCCTGTAACTGAGATGACAGATTTTCAGTTGGGTAAAGAGACTCACTTTAGTTCCAAGGATGAGATCATTTTTCTGATGCTGAATTATCAAGATCCTTGAGATATAGAACCAGCTTTCTTGAAAGTTAACAGCTGATCTCCAGTCATGTCCTGGGACCAATGTGCTTATTCCCTGCTGGCTCAAAGCACTGCCTCAGTCTGTTTTATTTCTGTAATCTCTTAGCAGGCCTAGTAGATGATGCATAGTTGGAGGTCTCGACTCCACAAAATAAAACTGAACCCCAAAAAAAGCAAAAAAGCATGGTATCTCAAGTCCACTCAGTGAAGTAAACTGAAAGCATCAGCTAAATGCTTCTGGAATGGGGAAAGGCTGTCCTTTCAAGTCACAGGAACCTTGAATTAACAGTACTCTATCAGCAGCCATAGCACTTTCTTCTTGGGACCAAAGCCAAGCCCAGCTACTGAAATAGACTCCTCAAATGAAAGGAGACTAAATTCTGCTCAAGAAAGCCAAATAATTTTCAACAGTATTCCATAATGGAGTAGAAATGGTGCATTGCCATTCTGATGCAAGAAAAGAAGGGTTGCTGGTATATGGGCCCTGCTTGGGCTGATTTATTCCATCTCTGTATTAAAAAAAAATGACGCAATTGAAATGTAACAATATTTTTCATCCACTATTAGCTGTGGCTTGGCCAGAACAATCAGCAATAAATGAATTCTGAAAAATGTAATTCAAAATGTCCCACAAATGTGCTGCAAATGAAGAGGTTTATGTTGCCACGTTTAAAGACCAGTGGGGCTGATGATAGTCTGATAAGGTGCCAGCAGGAACTGAAGAACAAGTAGGTGAAAAGCCAACAATTTTCTCTTGGAACAACCTGCATTTATCAAAACCTTCAGAATTAAATCCATCAAGATTTCTAGCATACAAAGCACCTACTGACTGAAGAAAAAAACAAGATATCTAGGAAGAAAGATATGATACACAAGATTGACTTCTATTTTATTTCAAGTCATGTTCAGGTACATAATAAAAGCACACTGAAATCCGAAATACTTAATACAAACTGAAATAGGAACTAATTTGTGACAAAGCCAATGGAAGGTATGATTTTAAAATCCACTGTTAGGATTTTTAGAGTAGACAGTGGAAAGTCTTACACGGGATGGTAAAAGTAATTTATATCTAAATCATAGTAACTGTAGGAAGCTCCACCTTTGTCCTCCACCTACCATACCAAGACTTTCCCACAGGGGAGAACAACAAATAGAATACAGGTTGCAGTTGCTTGGGAAAGCTGGGCAAGTAATGTACCTCCCTAATTTCATTATTCTTAATCATTATAGTCTGCTGCTTTGTTTGATACTGTGTCATTATGGGACATCCCAAAGCTATGAGCTGCCTCTTTTCAATTTGTGCCCTAATAGAAAGAAATGACATACGGGATGTTTCTCCAGAAACTGGTGGTATGATAACAAGTAGAAATTTACAGATTGTTAGAAGATGTAGGTCAGTTCCTGTACTTCCCAAGCTCACAAGAAAAAGTGAGTATCAATTCAGGAATGCTGTCCTGTAAATATCAGCTTTAAAATTGGAGACCAGAAGTCTAAACTGAGTACTAAGAAAAGAGATGTCAATTCAGCTGTTTGTGGTTTAAACATTAAGAAATCTTGGTTTGTAATACAGACCAAGCACTACTGTAACAGAGGGAGCTCTTAGACATAGCCTGTAACAAGGTGCTACTCCTTTATTTTCATAGAGGAAAATAAATC
>NW_009628054.1:0-5298 GCF_000690535.1 Cariama cristata
CTCCCGGTCAGCGGCAGGAAAGCAGGAAAAACTGACGTTTCATTTTCATTTTCACTGGACACAGCATGTAACAGAGTAATTTTTATGCCAAGATGAAGGCATACTGTATTACTGTCGCATCATATTCTTAATTATGGGTCTGAAACGATGATAATTGTCATTCAGATGTCTGACTTCAAACAAAAAAAAATAGTATTAGCAACCCAGAAAATCAGATCTTAAATTCTTCATACATTTTCTTAACTCTCTTTGTTAAGGCCTAAGTGTTTTGTTTCTCTCAAAATTACCACCCTAAAAGCATAGTTTTGCTTCAGGAGCATTAAATAAAGCCCAAAAGTGGTTAGTATTGGTTTATGACTTCCATATTGAAATAAAAGAATATAGTTACAAATAATATTTTTCAATATAAACTTTTTTGAATGTTACAGTAGGGTTTTTTTCTTTCTCTCTTAAGTGGCTATTTAACTTGGATTTTTTTCGTTCAGATAGCGAGTTGCTTCAGAAGATGATAGAAATTCATACACTAGCCCAATTCACATATTCTGTGATTACATCTGACTATTTCTAAAATAGGAAATGGATGCAGTGTTCAGAAGTGCTATGTTACAAAGAATTCCAACTTGGCATACTGATTTGTAACTTATTATTCATGAAGTCAGCTTGAGCTAACTTGTCTCAGATCGCAATATGGCAAAAACTTCATACATTCATGTCCTATTCCAGTATTGCCATCATATGCCAACCAGAAGCAGTACTGATGGGTACTTGCATTTTGAAGACCAGTAGGATTCTGGAGGATGTTGATATCCGTTTTTCTGCATCACAGAAAAATCAAGTCACTTTTCATACAAGCTGCTGTCATTTTCAGCCAAAAATTACCAGTTGTTTGGTTTTTAAAAAACTAGCTTTCTATAAACTGAATATTCCCAGTGAAAAAACATCTCCTGACAGCCCACACTTACGAATTTTCTTGTGCTCCCTTCAGTGTGCTGAGGCCCGACCATTAGATTTCTAGTGGGATTTTTAGTCCTCATGTTCATTTGGAACTGTCATTGTCATGGTGCAATCATTCTCACAGTGGGTTTGGGGGGTTTTTTTAAGTGTAAAGCTGTTCACCAGTAGCAGGGATGGCTACTGATTTCTCTCATATGGGTCACTGACCAGACACCAGATGGTGGAAACATTCTGTTCCTACTAATCTGGCCCAGAGCTGGCAATTCAGAGGTGAAAATCTTTATCCCATTACCAACTGCCTGAGCCATCCTGTCTCCAACCTGCAGGCTAAAGATTAAACAGTTAATAGTCTTGAAGTAACTGCCACCCCCTCAAATATCCCATCTACTACACATCTCAGACATCTACCGGGCAGATCTAGGAGTAGATCCATAAATGTCAGTACACTTTATCAAATTTAAATTCTACCTAAGGAGAAAAAAAAAAGAGGCCAGGCTGGCAAAATAACAGTATCAATTGGGATAGTACCACTTATGCAACAGCCGCAATGAAAAGTTTAATGCAGATAAAATATCAGGAAAAATAGAAAATACAAGCAGGCTCTTTGTGAGAAATGCAATCTGGAAAAAAGGGAGGGGGCACCATAACAAGGAAATGCAAACACAAATAAAAGGCAGAAAATATTAAGATGCAACTCCCTTTTGCAGGTTTCAGGAAAAAATCAGAGTTATCAGTATAACACTACACACTCATAACACCTTAATCAGTTCTGAACAGTAGAACTACATTTTTTCAGTGAACTTAAACATCCTATCCTTACAATTTTCTTTGCCTCTGCACAAGTACTTTCCATTGCTGCGCATTCAAGTTTTTAATTTCCATACATTAAACTTCTGGTTTGCATCCAGAAATCACTACCAAAATTTCTATTTTCCACCATAAATTAGCAGAGGAACTACTGTTACATTTGTGAAGATGACACCAAACATATAATTTAGATTTCAAGACAACTGCAAAGGAAACAATTCAAAGAATTCCTGAGCTTCTCTATATCCAGACTCAACCAGTGAAATTATTTTAAAAATGAAAATGTGTTTAATACGAATATAAATTTTGAAAATATGAGAACACAAGAGGAAGGAGCTAGTAGGTTATCTTTTATATGTAGATATGTTTACCTTTCTGTATGTTAGATCTGCATATATTTGGATCTATATTCTTTCACTCCTGCAGAAAAACGTGATTCAGATTATATATCATGATCTTATAAAATCCTATTACACCATAATTACCTTACCTTGTTAGACTCTTTTACCCACCTGGAAGATTTAACTATTCAAACCTGTCAAGCAGTGCACAAAGAACTCATTTACAAGGGAACTATGAAAGTAACTGTACAAAATCTGCCCTTGAGAGAGTGGAAAGGGTAAGCATAGCTCCTTGGTGCTATCTTAGATGTCTCAGTGTTCATTCCTTACTTCATGTTTTATACAGCTTCACTTATGGCAGCTACGGAAAGTTGTGCAGTATATCTAAGTGCTTGGTCCATTTTATTTACGATAACCTGCTCAATTCATTTACAACTATGATGTTTCTAAGGACTGAAAATACCCCATCTTTTGTCCATAAAGCCGTCCTATCACATCATGCTATGTGTCATAGTAACAGCAGTAAAAAGTATCGTTCTAAGGTAGATTACATAAACTGGAATCTCTCACGGGTAATTCTTTTCCTTGAAAATACATACTTAGGCCTTGCCAAAAATTTTAAAATATTAATAATTCCTCAGGCATACACTTTCCTGTATTAGAATTGCAGCTAGAATTGTTTGAGGTTTGAAATAATTGCAAATAATTATTTAAAAAGCATGACATTTTCTTTCTTCAGCTTTAATAATATGATTGATGTAGCTCTTCTGCCAAAATCCTCTGTTCATAACAGTGCAGCGAATTTGACTCAAGAGGATTAAAATAAGAAATGCTAGAGAAGTACCATTTTCTTAATGCAAACTTCAAACATATTAAAAGTATCCTACAAGTGTGGTATACTGGCACTCCTCTATTAGTGCTGTGCAGAAGCAGTAACATTAGATCTTTTCTCTACCAGTCAAATTTAGCCAAATAAAAAAAAAAAAAAAACAAAAAACAACAAAAAAAACCACCACCACAAAAAGGAATGTGGAATTGGAAAAGAAAGTTTAAAAAAAAATATGACATTTCAGTACCTTGCAGTTAACACGAGATTCTCTGATTTTTTTCTTTAATTTAGAGAAGACAGGAGCAAAAAGTAAGCTAAAAGAAAATAGAGTAAGAAAGGTATTTAGAAAAGGTATATGAATGCTTAGCTAAGAGGACTGTTTTTCTAGGCTCAGATAGCAATCTAAAACAGCTGAGAGTATGCATATCAAAAAAAGAATCAAAGGAAGATACATAAAAGAAGTAGGAATTCTTAATGGAAATGACTGCAGCTGAGCCCTAGGATGGTTAACCTGTTAATGTTAGCAGCTAGAAAGTCCTTGGTCACTGCTGAGTAGCTGGGGTACAGGTTGTGTGATTCTGAAAACAGAACTGGGACGTTGACAGAAATTACACTACTATTACAAAATTTGACCCCTATGTGGACTGGCAGAACAGCTTCTTTTCAGAAGATGTATTTAATAACCAGGCCCAGTAACAAAAATATTACTCTGTTTGGCAACCTTGACTGAACAAACCAGTTGCTCTGCCCTTTAAAATCTAAATATAAGATCACACAGTGCGTAAGAAGCACTTCTGCCATTTCTGCTACAGTCTAGCGTCAGAATCCAACTTAGCCACATTTAGCTGCCAATCTTTTAAAAACCATTTGTTATCTAACTATGTGCTTCTGACAAACTTCACAAAAAAGGTCTATTTTGGAAAGCACAAGCATTTTTAAGTGTGCATCATCTGGCAATTGTCACATTCTCTAAAACAACATATCATCTGTTTCCTTTGATAAATCTTTTTGTCAGCACACACAGCTCAAAGAAAATATTTTTTAAAAACTCTTATTGACTGTATGTACCTGGATATCCACAGTTGAAGTGCTCAGATGAGTAAGAGAACCACATACATATTAAATACTATGCACACAGGACAGCTTGAACTGAAACTGCAACATCTGCAAAAACAAAGGTAAAAGAGACATTAGGATGATCAAGCAAACAGAAAGGCTATCCTGCAACAAGAGACTAAGACTCTTAGGCTAGCAAAATGAAATTGTTGAGAGGATAAAATTATTCTCTTAGAGCAAACAGACATGATAGAAGGTGAGAGTTGTTTAAACTATAGGGTAATATTGGCACTAGAAGAATAAACAGAACATGAATAAATATAGACTGGAAATCAGAATGGATTCCTAAGTACCGGGGCATTTTGGGTGACGATGGTGAAAGACCCTAATGATTTTTAAGATCAATACAATTATGAAACTTTTGAGATGAAACATTGCCTGACCTAAGGATGTGATTATATATTTGCAGGTCATTTTTAATGCTATCAAATGCCTTCTTTGTGTAGCAGTTTTGTGTCATAAGCTGGTATCTAATGGATCACCTTGTGTTAAAGTCCGATGATATTGCAAGATGAAAAGCAGGTCACAAAAAGTGTTAACGTAGCCTCAGATTAAATCCAAATAGTCTTGGAGTTGTTCAGACACCGAGGAAATCCTTTAATAATCCAGTTAAAATTTAAATTATCATGCCCAGTTAACTTGAAGAAAGCATGACATTTGTCAAAGCCTGCCCTCGTGTCCCCAAAAATTGAGACTAAGGTACACTACATAAAAAAAATTCAGCCAAGCCAAAACTTATATGCCTGTAGCAGGGACAGATGAAGTCTCTATTTTACAGGGGTGCCGTGAGGTTGCATGAGAAAGTAACACACTCCAGGTCAGAATTTATGATGGGAAGGAGCAGCAAAGCGAGGGGAGATGTGGAATAAATTTAAGCTTTCCCTCCATTTATCACTAAAACAAGCCATTTTTCCTCACTGGCTTCAGGTATGTTCTGAGATGTTATACCAGATCAAGGAGAGAATCTTAGTCACGCCCAAGGCTCAGGAATACTAAAGCTGTTCACACTCGGATATAATCTGGAGCTAGCATGGATTTCTCAGCCAGTTTGATCATCGTGCACTCATAGCCACGCTTTGTCATTAGTAGCCTGCAGACATGGGGGGGGGAGCGAGGGCTGCAAGGTTCCTGATACAATATAAATATTCAGGGATAATTAGACACCAGCAACCTTTCTTTATGCTGAGCGGCAGCAAGCTGGAATGCAACACCACACTCAACAGGACCGGCAGCAGCGGCAGCTGCAGCTCT
>NW_009628055.1:0-6272 GCF_000690535.1 Cariama cristata
TCTATGATTCTATGATTCTATGATTTTCACCCAGGTTTGGAATTGTGGGTTTAAAAATTCAAACAACTATTTTGATAACCTTTTAATGGAATAATGCCTGCAAATAGTAACTTTACCATCTTAAACTAGTTCTTGCATATCTGCTAGTCCCAGCATAAAAAACCTTGAGAAAGCTAACTGCCATACTCCATAGAGTTCAGTTTAGCAGGGTAACAGAGACATACCCGTTGTGATAACAGTTAGTACAGACTTAGCAAGAGCTTCTACAGAGTGACAGAAATAATAGGAAAAGAAAACAAACCTGGTTACAGTATAGGAAGTACCACAGAAAATGGCTTGGTAGGCTCTGATTGAGGAAAACTGGTCATTTCCAGATGAGCATATGTACGCTTGTAATTTAGTAATGTATTTGTGAAGTCATGACAAATTATCTGCCATCATGGGAACCATATCATACATGAACAAATGTAGAATTATTCCAGATAGCTATAAAAAGGAAGACATTTTGCTTCAAATTTTATTGGCAATTATATATCCCAACCTGCAATAATCTACTGGTTCTTGGCCTAGCTTTTCCATGCATTCCCATTCTCTCAATGAATTCCTTCCCTACTCCACAGGGAGAGTAATTTTACAAAACTAGAAGGTTAAATGTTTTTAGTCCTGGAGAGTAAGAACCTATTTAACAGCCACATATGTTAATTTACTTGAAAATGAAAAAGGATTTTAACAAGAATATTTTATACAATCACCATGACTGAAAGGCATGCTTGTCTCCTTTCCAGCTTTTGTTAAGTATCCTTTAAGATGCTGTCTTTTTATGAAAAGAAATATCCCAGGAGAAACAAGCCTAAAAGAAATACATTATAAAATGTTGAAAAACTAAGCTCTAAATTTCAGGAAATGAGTATTTTTCCAGATTCTTGGAAACAACACAATAGAGAGGATTTAAAAAAACTGTGATGTTTGTGCACCAACAAAAGTATGATCCACATAACAGATTTGCGCATGGGCAAAGGACTCCAGGTAGGACTGTGCATGCAGAGCACATCAGACAGCTAAAGTACGTACCTGGGTTATCAAACTGCCTTTACAACAACAAAGTGGAACAGGCACTTCTGGAGTGCACTTAAACATCCTCCTTGGATGACACTCACTGAACTCCAGAAATACCTTTCTGTACGGTAACCACACAAGGAGTCAAAACAATTAGTTTCAGTACAAATGCCCACACTGCAAGCAACTGAAGCTGATCAGAGTAATCCAACACAGTCCTATACAAAGATACAAACCTCAGATTTGCAGAACACAAATTCAGGAAGAATTTGGTAATTTACCACAAACATGCAAATCATGACAAGAGTTATGACAGAGAATTGGCATGCCAAGAACAGTATTCTCTTACCTAAAAATTACCATATAGGAGGTTAGGCAAGACCTAACCTCTGTGGTACCTGCCCATTTATGTGTTCCTACAATCCTTAAAGTGTGTGACATTATCTTCCTCACTGGAAAACTGTCCCATAGACAATTACTTGAGCTTCACCCCATGCACATATCATTTGTCCCTGATCCTATAGAGTTACAGGCATATTCATTAAGATCACTTTAATTTTAAAAAGCTTAGGTCTCCTTAGATCTCTCTCGGAGACCTCTCTAGATGTCTTTTCAGAACTAAACTCCAAGCCTACCTGCATGATCTGCCTCAGGGGGATCCTGTGTCTGCACTGACTACCAAGGGAACTTGGGGAGACAAGTTTCCTTAAAATTAGCCTTTGTAAATATCCCCCTCTACTGCACACTTACCAATTTCCACAAAGAAGTGTTACGTGCTGTAAGTTTATACCTATGCTTTCCAGCAGTAACTTTCCCATCTTAACGAACCCTCAAAGCTTTGTTCATTTTGAATTTTAAAAATACATCATAATTATCTTCGTATAAACTAAAAGCATTCTATAGATCCAATAGAATCAATTTCTTAAAGTGATTACTTGTAGGAATAGCTAGTTCAAAGCACAGCAAAGAGCTAACTGTTCTTTACACAGTTAAAAAAAAACAACACAGAAGCTGATTAAAAATATTACTTACTGACTCTCTGCCTAAGGCTCAGAAGCAACATCGTTAAGTTCAACATCTTTGAGGCTGAACAGGTACAAAAGGCCACTTCAGTAACATTGAAATTTGGACAGTAAAAATTGTTAAAAGCTAAGAAGGTTATCAGGAAAGTGTACTAAATTAAAATGGAAAGAAAAATAGACTCAGCCTACAAATACTGACAAAGTCCGGAGGTATACATAACTGCAAATGGAAGTGGTGTGTGACAGTCTGGCTAATAGATGAGATGCGAACATGTAAGATCTTTCGTTCAGAATATCAAAATCCTTTTCTAGTGATGTCCTTTGAAAAGAGCCTAAACTTTATTTATCCTTATCCACTCATAAATGCAAAGTCTTCAACGTCCAAGATGCAGTAACATGGAAGTTGAAAGGGAAATAACTGAACTGAATCTGTAAACACAAATAATTAATTCTCCACTGAAATTAGATGCAGGAAGCATGTGAGAAAAATCTACCAAAGAAAAGAACAATTAAAGAAGATCAAAACTTCTCTAAAAAGCAAACCTGCTTCATCACAATGCAGGATGCTGGGGAAATGCCTCTTCTTTTCTACTAGGATGACTTTTTACAGGTAAAATATTTGGGGTATAGCTGAACTGTATCACAAGGTCATGGAGCTGTGACCATGACAGCACCTCAGCAGGGGCACATGCAACTCTGTGTGATGCTACTTTGGTAACTGCAGCCTTGAGACCCTCCCTCATTCACAGTAAATCCATGCCACGGGTAAAGCACAACAGGAAAATGCACTGAAATATACAGTGTATTAAAGTAACAAGGCACCCAGTCTAAGTGCCATGTGTCCAAGAATTCCTTGGGAACATAAAAACAACACAATGCAAATGATTATATCTCATTAAAATTTGTCACTCTTACAAGTAAGCCGAAGAATGACAAACTGGAAGCTAGCTATAGTGTGGGAAGTTAATTGCAAGGCATCTGAAGACCTCATCAGTTTTTTACAGCACTGGTTGATAATACATAATGCAGAGTGACTATCATTAGGGCAAAATCTGAGACCGCACAAAGCTTAACTAAAACTGCAAGAAACTGAGAAACTTCAGAAGTAACAGCCTGAACTAAGCCAACTAAGCCCAAACAGCAGACAAAATCCAACAGAAATTAATGCAAAATCATTTTTTTCTATTTGAATTATTCATAGGCCTTACGAGAAACTTAACTAACTGCATACATTCAGGAAGGTGGCTTGCTATGGTGTACAACCCCAAGGGAACCTCTGCATGGGCAAATGTATCCAAAATGCTTATAGAAAATCAGGATGCCTAAAGACTGTGACATTACAAGTACTTGAAAATGAACCCTGAGGCATACATAACAGCCCCTGTCCATGTGGATTCTCAGATGTCTGTCTAGGATGAAGTTACACTCCCATGAGGATACTAACATGGTCATTCATTTTGGTTTAGTTTTATATTTTTGAGACTCACTTTCCTTTCTTCAAAGTGACTGAAGTTGGCCCATAGACTCAAAAGTTATAGAGGGGACCACAAAATCCTATATAAAATATGACTGCCTAAGATCGTTTCTGTCAGGAACCAAACAGTGCTATTTTGAATACAGAAAACACGTCATCATTTTAAGTACTGTATTCTGATCACCTCTTCCCCTAACAAAGCTGAACGACTCAGTGATTTACAAGGTAAAATAACCTGTAGCAGATAAGCATTTGAAAAACGTATTTTCTCTAGAGGTGAATAAAAAAGAAAGGACATGATAAAAGTACAAATTATTTCTAGTTGGGAGTAAGAAGATCAGGAGTTTTCTTCCCTCTCTGCTAACAGAATGCACAAGGAAACTTTCAAAGGAGTTGAATGACAATGAATTGAAACCTAAGTTTGCCTTCAGAACTCCCTCTCACAAGGAGTAACTGTATTTGAAGTTACTGTGATTTAAAAAAAAAGGTGAAGCAGTTCAAAAAGAGCAAAACTATTTGCCTTACCAAAAAAAAAAATCAAACAAACAGCATATAGAAAGAGAGAAAAATGTAATGCTAAAAAGCATAAACCAGTTTCTAAATGTCAGAAGGACAAACTTTGGGATTGAATTGTCCCAGATCTCTCAATAAGAATTTTTTGTTTGTCTGAAGCACATAGTTCTGGTCAGCTTCAGAGCTATACTGTCAAAAAGCAAAGACTTGCTATTCCTACAACGTGTCAACATGCCAAAATGCCAAGACTCTCCATGAGAGTCCCAGCAAATACGAGCTGCCTTACACTGACTACACTTCTGACAGAGGTGACAGGGATTTTTTTTTTAGGCAGTACAGTTGTAAGACAGGACAATTGTTTTAGCAAGGGTTGTCATAAAGCACCCCTTCCAGTTGACATTGCTTCCTAAGAAGCAGCAGCACGCAGCATCCACACCCAGAGATCACACTTCAGTAATCACAGGGAACATACCTATCACCGTTATATTTTTCTTTAAAGCCCCTGCAGTTTCCTCCTTCATCATTCTGAATACTAAAGCACAGCAGTTTTAAAACCAACCCAGTCCTCTGTTTTGACCTAATACTGAATATCTAGAAGTTGTTTTAACCAAGAGATCAGAATCCTTCTGGGAAATGACACTTCTCAGCACATTTCTTCTGACTGCAGGAGACACAATAACAAGTCTCCCTTTACCACATCAGAAGGCGCCAAGGAAAGCTCATATGTTCTCTCCTTAATCACACCGCGGTGCAGCATAGTCTGAACCAGGACAAATAAATAACAAATCTTCCTCACATAGCTGAAAGAAACCATGAGATTTATTCTCAAATTTGGATGAAAACCGCATGCAGGCTGAAGAGAAAAGCTAAGGTTTTTTAGCTCCTCTGCTATCTCCGATCACCTTCTTCCCTGACAAACAACTGATCTCACACCAAAAGATGCCATCTATCTGGTACCCTGTTTTCAGGTCTCACTGCACCCGGCCACTGCTAAGGGAGCAAGCATGGTACAGTAGCCATCTCCCGGACTTCAGTGCCATGTCATATGTCCTAGGTATGTGCATTTCTGTGTGTGATCTCGTGTTATGTCATGGTATCCCCATGTTATTACATTGCCTTGTGTTTCATGGCTATGATGACTCCACAAATGACAGCATTATAAGTTTTAAAAGAGCTTATTAGAGGGATGGTTGACATTTGAGGCATGAAATTCAGTAATGAAATTCAAGTAAGGAGACCATTTGAACTTTTTAAGCCATTTAAGCTCTTGTCAATGATCATCTACATGGAAATCCCTTTTAAGGTATGCATCTATGAAGTACTCTGGACTGGGGACCTGTGCTCTCTCTGAGGCACTGCCAGTAGTTCCAGTAATGAATTGGTTACACAAAGGCTTATGAATGTGTTATAATTTCATACCAAAAAAACCACACCTCCATTGCATCTCTACTCAGCATCTAAGTTAATCTTCTGTTTTTCTTGGAAAAAGGGAACACACAACAGTTCCTCTCTGTTTTGACTTGAATATCTAGTGCAAATCAGGACACAGCATCTCATCAAACAGTAACCCATTTAACTAAGAATAGGTCTTCCTCAGCCCTGGCATCTTGTAGAGCAGAAAACTGCTTTCTCCTTAAGAAAGCTCTTCAGAGCTGTTCATCAAGAGGGAGCCATAGATGCAAAGTGTCCACAGGCTTCCAATCTCTCATGTGAAGACTACATCAAGGAGAATTGAGTTTGGACTGAAAAAAGGAGGGTGCTGTTTATGTTGGGGACCTGAAGAAATATATTCTCTAGACTGCTGCACCGAGGCTGAAGACAAGATACCTAGACAGCAGAGGAGCATAATTTATGCAGAGGTGATAGTTCCCAGCAATGAAGGCTCTGAGGACATGGCTGGCAAATAAGACAGATTTGAGGAAGTTTTGCTTTGTTCAAGGGGAAAACACATTTTCAGCATATGGTTAAATGTAATTTGAAACAAGATCTGTGACTTTTTCAGGCACATCCATTCCTCTCATTGCTTGTCAAATACTTGTGGTACCTTTAGACTACTAGGCGTTATAGTGTGTCACCATTTAAGGCTGGGCCGGCGCTTAAAGCGGGTGGCAGATGCTCTCTGTTAACCCCGGCCTTTCCCAGAGGGGGAAGGAGAGGAAAAAAGGGGGAGAGAGAGTAACAGGTTGGAAAGTTAAAACAAACTTTAA
>NW_009628056.1:0-10836 GCF_000690535.1 Cariama cristata
GGTAGGAGAGCTGGGGTGCTGTGCTGGAGATAAACCCGACTTGCGGTTGTTGGGTGCGGGGCTGTGGGGTGGGCAGTGCCACGGAGTGGGGGTGCAGAGTTGGGCCCAAGGGGTGGAACGGGCAAGCCGTGCAGTGGGGAGGGGGCTCTTTGTCCAGGGCAGGACGTGCTCACAGTGCCGACAGCGGGGCGGGCAGAGTGAGACTGTCTGTTTTTCTTGTGAATTTTCACAGAACTTTGTGTGTCGCAGCCCCAGAGAAGCCACAGCCCCGAATAGTGACCACAGGTGGTTACCTTGGCATTTGGTGCTTCCATTCGTGAGGTGAGTGAGAACCGGGAGAGCCCCGTGTATCCCTCCTGGGTAGGGACAGGGAGTGCAGGGCTGGGGAAGGGCTGCTGGGTGGTGGGGCCAGTGGGCCCAGCCTCGTACCAGCCAGCCTCACCCGTGCCCAAGATCAACTCCCAGGTTGGCTCTGTGCTGGGGTTCATCCTGTGCAGTAACAGGTGTGAGCATTCATGCAGCATTTTGATGGTCATGTATGATACTGCATACAACAGGTTCCCTCCCTAAGCCAAGGAAGAACAGCTTTTAGATTAGTTTTTTTAATGTTTACTGAATCTGTTGAAAATCATCTAGCCAAATTAAACTGAATCTGCCCTTCCTTTGCAGGCAAGTTTCACAGGTACGGAAAACAGAACTTAGATACGTTGCGCATACGTTTTTTCACCTGATTTATCACTAGATGTTATTTGAATTCCAAAACTTTGTTCCCCATGTAGCAGGGAATACTGATAAGGTGGTTTCTTTACTTGAGCAAATTGTAAGGCTTTGTTGGAAGTTGTGTACTTTGCTCTCTTGTTACATCTGTGATTTTCTTTACTGCTTGGTTTTTCTTGTACAGCTGGGGAGTTCAGCTGGGGTCACAGCTGAGGCGAGCATGTGCTCTCACGAGCATGGGTAGGAGAGTGGGGAAGGCCTGTGCTGTGAACCTGGCACCAAAGTGATCCTGGCTTCTGACAAAAATTCTTTGCCAAAAAAAAAAAAAAGCATTTCCTCCTTGTTGTTGATGTTGGTTGGGTGATCTGGCTCACAGTGAGGTCACCCCAGATGGTTGCTCCTGTACAACTGAGGAGCTGTCAGACGGTGGGAGGAAGAAGGTGCTCCTTAAACCAGCTTTGCCATCAGACTGTGTTTTGTGCATGGCTGCAACTGATCTGCTGGTGATCGGCAAACTCTCTCAGTGCAGTTTGAGTTAAAATGAATTAATATTTCATTGTTGCGAAAATGGGAGACCCTCCTTGCCCTCAGTCCCAGCAGAATGCTTCCTTTGCTCACCTTGACCTGGCACTGGGATTTGTCAGGCCCACCTGTGAGCAGATGTAACCCAATAAAGCAGCAAAAAAAGCTGAGGAGAGAAAAATGGCACATTAATGAAGTTATGGGAAAGCTAACACTATCAAAGGTTGGGAGGGAGAGGAAGGACTATGTAGTTTGGGGGAGAGAAAAACAACTTTTCTGCCCCCCCTTTTCCTCCCCACCATAGTGCCTTTGTTTTGTGGGCAAGCTCTGCTGTGCTGTGGAGACCACAGTGTGCATGGTGGCCATGCAGAAGCTGCCAGATGCTGTATTTCCAATCTAATCTTAAAAAAAAAGGGGCACTGCACACCAGCAGCACCTGGGACATGATTCATGTGTATGTCTTGGGAGCTCTGATATGCTGTTGCTCTGTCCAGTTTCATGCTGTTTTACCCAGATGTGTGAACTGTCCCTGGTAATTTTAATGGGGTGTTAATTTGGGAGCCTGATGGTTTAACAAGCTCACTGTTAATTTTTTGTGTTGCACCTACTTGTTTATCAAGTGGCAAATTTTTTCCACCATATGTCTCGCCCAGCTGATTCTGCCAGGGTAACCACAACAGTATGAAGTATATTTTTGAAGAAATGCTGTTCATACTGTGTCTCCTCAGCAGAAGTGAAGCAGCATCTCTGGCTCAGGGCCTTCTGGTGCCAGGCCCAAGTGCTGCCTCCCTGTGACACAACACTCTGATCTAGTACAAGCTCACTTTGCCAGCTCCGATATGCTCGGACTGGTCTAGGAGGTTAATGCTGTGCCAGCAGGCTTTCTGCTGGCCATACATCTGAACTTGTGCTGTCAGCGTGAACCAATATAAGCTCTGGGCTGTGTGTTATGGCCGTTTCAGCAGAAATGCAGTCACATTCCCATGCCTGGTATGATGAGGCATGTGCTTGGCTGGATCTGGCAGCGTTATTTTACCATGACACTGCAGGCTTGAGAGTAGCCTCCCCCCAGCTGGAAAGGAGGTGCTGCCAAAAGTGGTGATTGGCACTGGTGTGCTTTTGGAAGTTTTCATGGTAGAAATGCTATCGGGAAGGATTTTAAGGAGAGCTCGAAGTCGGATGCTGCTTCTCTTAGATGCTTCAGTTGATGTTGATCCAGAGAAGATGGGTGTGTGTAGGACAGTGGTCTGTAGCTTTAGCTGGATTTGTAGCTAACATCCTGACTGGGTAACGTCTCCTGCACTGAGCGAAACTGCACTCTGTTCACCACATCCAAAGTCACATGCTTTGGATTTGCAACCAATTCTCCCTTTCTGCTTCGTCTCCTGATGTTGAACTGACCTGGGCAGAGCTGTGTGACAGTCTCAGGCTGCAGTTAGAAGGTATGTCACTTGCATACTGCTGCAGACTGACATACTTTGTTAAGTTTATTATTTGAACAAGCTTTTCCCTTTCTTTTACTAATCTCTCTTCCCTGGGCTACAAATTGGTATTTTCAGCCACATGGGCTGTCGGAACAAAGCATATGGAGCCCTAGATAGGGTGATTGCAAATATCCTGATCTTAGTTGCACCTGGAAAATGACCTGTATTTATCCTTTAAATCAAAAATTTGTAAATATTGCTATATTTAAAACTTGTTGGGTTTCTAATAAAGGAGGGAAATGTTGGATTTAAGTCGGAGAAGTATCTCCTAAGCTTGAAGAATCTTTGTTTTAAAAACAAAGTTATTTGTCTGACCAAGGATTTTCCTGTCAACTAACGCTAAAACAATAAATCCTTTTCTCATTTCAGTTAACGTGTAACATAACCATTTGCAGGAGGGCCCTGGATCACGAGCTGTTTGTGACGGCCTTGTGGGGTCTGACTATCCGGTGCACACACTGAGCAGCTCTGACGCCTGTGCCCAGCTTTCCCTGCAGAGTGCTTGCTCTGGCTGAACATCCTGGTGGTTTCTTTTCACCTGGCTGGACCAGAAGATCGTTCTGCAGGATGGTGAGAGTGGTGCCCTTGCAGTTTGGTTATATATGTGGTCTTTTTAGGTTATAGGAAGTAGTTTTGTCTAACTAGATGGTAAACATGAATAAAATCTGGTTCTCAAAGTTGATTTTCTTCCTTTATTCATATTTAATACTTGCTATTGTGCTTGAACAAAGTAGAAAGATTTCTAACATGCTGCAGGTGTGCATACAGGCAAGTAGGCCTATAAAACTACTTCTGCACTGACACTTGTGGCTTGTGCCTGGGGCAGTCACACACTGGAGATGTGTAGTGCTCTCTGGATGTGCTTTGGGGATACGTAGGGGTAATTCAATCTTGAATTCGGCAGCGCTGAAGGATTTGAGAGCATGTCAGTGTGCCAAGCGCCCATCTCCACTAGAGGGTGTGAAGGTCCGCAGAATGGTTTGCTTTTGCTGAAACTGGAAAACCGGGAGACTTTCTTCCTTTAATCGGATGTGTAGGCAGCGAGGCCGCGGCAGGATTACATTCCTGTTGAAGATCCCCTCTCTGCGTGTTGGCAGCAGCCCAAGTTGCTTGTGCATTGTATAACCGTCAGCTGGGCTCACCGTGTGCTCCATGTGATGGTGCTTGGCCCTGGCCCGTGTGCAGCCAGGAGCTACGCTACTCGTAAGCAACGTGTGTAGGCTTGATACCATTAGTGCCCACCTCTGATGCGGGTACCTGGAGGAGGTTGCTTGGAGGGTTAACTTGCACATGCTAAGTTCCCTTTCCCTCCACCAGGGTAGAAAAATGTACCCTTGCTAACAACAAGCAGTAACTTCTCCCTTGCACTGCAAAGATCCTGGCTCCTAGATTTCCTTTAATAGGTAAAGGGAATTTCCACTCGATCTGCAATGCTCCCAAGCCAAGGCTGAGGCCAGTGTGCTGTGAAATGCCGTAAACCCATGCTCCTTGCTGGATTGTGTGTGTTCACTGTGCTTAGTGCTCATAGGAAGTGCTGCAGAAGCTGCTCAGCTCATGGTGGCCCTGCTGGCTTCTTGGCCAAGTACAGGATTTCTCCCTCACTAAATTTTGCCTCTGTATCACAGTAAGAATGAATTCCTGAGCAGAACTGAACCCAACAGTGCTGGCTTTGCTCCAGCATTTGCAGTGCTTGAGAAGGAGTACCCAAAGGAGAGATGGGCCTCTGTGAGTACGTGATTGCTGCAGCTTGAGATGTGGAGGAGCGTACGCTTCTCTCTGGCTGTTGATACCGAGTGGAATCTGATCTTGGAGCTGGATCTTTACATCTGAGAGGGAAGCAGTTCTTGGCTGAAGGATGGTGCCTGCCGGTTACTGCTCCTACCCTAGCTGGGTGGGTGTCGGGGTGGAGGTTGACCGGAGAGCAATGGAGAGGCAGCTGAAATGGGGTGGTGCTCGCGGGGCTGAGGAGTGTGAGTATTGAGGGTGGGGAGGTGAGGGGGTGCCTGCAGGAAGGGCAGTCCTGCAACAGCTTTTCTGCCTTTGCTGTGTTTTCAAGGAAATTTGACATATTTTTGACCTTGTGGCTTCTACAAAAATAATGTCAATGTTCTCTTTATAGCTTTTAATTCAGAATGGGTCAGCAAGGAGCTGGTCACTGTTTGCCTATTAAAAAATCTTGCTTTTCCACAGCTTCTCCTGGGGGATGCTGTGTCTTGATACGGTAATATGCAGATGACTGCCAAGCGTGGTCCCCAGCCCATCCCAGCACCTCTCCCCCCAGGGTCTTGCTGTGAAAACAGTGCAGCAGCTGAAGTCGTTAGTTGCACTAGAAGCACTGTTACAGTAAGAGCCTCTTTGGGCTGACAGAAACAGGCAGGATGCAGCCTCTGCCGGCTCGGTGTGCTGAGGTCTCTGCTTAACCAACATGCAAAGTGAACTCAAGATTGTAAACAGCCTTTGTTTGAGGAAAGCATAACCGACCTGGGAGAAGTGGGTCAGTAGGATATTTGGGGCTGTGTAGCTTGCAAATCATGCTTAAGGATCTTATTTGTTTATCAGCTGGAGTGACTCAAATTGCATTGTAAAAGTGGCTTGTGCCTGTCTGGAGCAGGGTGATGCATCCCCTGTCCCTGCTCCGGAGCCTCTCATGGGCCCGGGAAGACAGGTGTGCCCAGATTTGCTTATCAGTTGCCCATTTGGTTTTCCTACAACTTGAAGCTGCAGTGAGCCTCTTAAATAGCAACTGAGAACTTATTGCCAAGAGGAAGAGAGTAGGCAGACACCGTAGCCAGTGAGTGTTGGTATTGCATGGCTGTGTTTTGAAGCCTGTGCTGTTTTATTAGTTTTGCCCACTAATTGGGCAAAATTAATCCCCGCTGTGGATAGCTCCAGGCCCTCCCAGAAGGAAAATGGTTTTAAGCTCTGTGGTCAACAAGGTGCTTGTCCCCCTCTCCCTCGCTGCTCTTTCTTGCCCTTGTGAAGGCGGGCAATGTCAAGCAATTTGTCTTCCCTAAGGATTTCACACATCCGCAGCAGGTTGGTGCTAGGCAATGCGAGGGTGGCTGCAAACCCTGCATGAGTTGCAGAGAGACCCAGGAGAGGAGCTGAGGGTGCTGGTGGAGATGGTGGGTGTCCGTGTGTGAGCTGCACCCAAACGCAGTCTGGCCCCCAAAGCAGTGCTTTGCCCTGTCTCTCCAAGCACATGCCATTTCTTTTTCTTCCCCGGCTGTGAAGGAGGTTGTGCGCAAAGTGCTTTGGCCACCACTGTGGCTCTGTGTTTTTGCAAACGCAACCTGACCGTTGAAGCATGAGTAATTGTTTGGAGGAACCTCGTCCACCATTTGCACCCTGCGATAAGGTCGAGCCATGCACTTGTTTGTGCCGTTTGCAAGCCCTTCCTTCCTCTGCGGGCAAGAATAGCTCATCTCACGAGTACATGAGTCTCCAGAGCAATGAGTTTGCTTGGACGCGCTCCCTGTGCTGACGGCGAGTCGAGAGGAAGCGTGCTTTGTTGGAGCAAGGCCTTTGCTTGCTGGAGGGAACATTGCTCTTTGGCAGGTCACGGACCTGGTGGCCCTCCAAGTGCTGCTTTCCCCTGCCCTGGGGCAGCACGGTGCCTTCCCTCCCCACACAGCAGTGCCCCATGGGGGTCTCTGCAGCTTCTGATCCATCTCCGGCTCTTGTCAGTCTGCTTGAAAACAGCTCCGTGGACACGAGCAGCTCTAATCCTATGCACGGGTGGGTGGGCTGCCCTGCTGCAGCATTCGACCTGTTCTTCCACTGCCAGGCAGCTCAGCTCCCCTCTGCTCTTCCCTTACACTTTTGGGGTCCCTGTTTCCCAGCACGTGGGATTTCTCTGCTCATTTCACCCTGTGCCCCAACACGGTTTCTCCGGCCGCTCCGGGGACATGGCAATAGGAGCTGCTCCAGCAGCCTGTCACTGCGGGAAGGGAGCTGCAGTGCTTATTGTGCCCAGCTCGGGCTGGCTCTTCTGACTCCTCGCAGGGAGCTGATGCAACTCACTTGCCTGGCAGCAAAAGCATTTTATTGTCGCTGGATTAAGGAGCTAGGCTGGCCCACAGAAGGTCCCGGTGAGCGCTGGGTGAGCTGGACCTCTACCTTTTGGCAGCATCAAACCCTTACGTCAGCTCTGCGGGTTGGGGAGCTACAGCCTCTCTGACTCTGCTTGTCCTAGCCTGCTGCCCGTGCACATCTTTCTCAATTCCTCCATTTCTGACTGGTGAGGTCATGCTCTGCGCATCCCATGGCTTTTTGGAAAAAGTTCTGCCCATTGTGTTTTTGTGGAGAGCTTGAGATCTGTCCTGCAACATAAACCCGGGGCACCGAGCACAGACACTGCTTGCAATGTCCCCTCCTGCTTCTAACCACAGAACTGTTTTTTTAATGACTTCTCAGTAGTTGTTCTTACTGCAGGGAGAAATCCTGCTGGACTTGAGACGCTGAAGATCTCAGTGCTGAAGGTGAGGTCAGCCCCAAGCTCTGCCAGCCAGCTGGCAGCATTTAGTCCCTGCTGAAGTTGCCCAGCATCATTGCCCAGGACAGCAGGCAGCTCTGCAGCAACGGCAGCCAGATCTTCATCGCAAAAAATGGGTATATGTGCACTGAATGCAGGATGGCAGAGTCAGGGCACTTGGGTTTCAGGAAATACTGCCCTTTCAGATGTGCAGCTGATTCCTTTTCTCTGGCAGGAAAGTGCCCCAGCCCATGGCAGGGCTGTGATACCATTGCCATACGGGAGGGTCAGCTGTGGCACCGTAGCATCCATGGGAAATGACTTGGCTTTTCAGCCCATTTGGATGCGAAACTTCATTTGGGAGAAGTAAAACTTCAAGTCAGGACTCTTAGACCAGGATGCAAATTCTCTATAATAACTTTATTTCTTCTATAACAGGAAAAAAAAAAAAGAAGCCTCTCCACTGGAGAGCTCTGGTTGCAGGTGCAGCAAAAGCAGCCAGTGCCCTCTCCGCTGTGCTTGCAGACACCGGTGATAACGGATAGTGCCACACACAGCTCTGCGGCCCACCAACATGGCCTGATAAGGAGGTTTGTGCTTGATAAAGTCTGTATAACCTCCTGGGCCCGAGCAGCTACGTTCATCTTCTTTTCAGACTAATCAGGATCTGCTAAATGGGAAAAGAGGAAAATCAGTCTCAGAGAAGGTGGTGTGGGCTGTCAGGCTTCTCTCGGTAAAACTGAGTGCAAGGCCGATGGCTTTTGCTTGTCTGGAGTGGGCACTCCAGGTCCTCTGCGCTTTCCAAACGCTGCCGTTGGAAATGTCTTCAGAACCAGCTTGAATCAGAGGGCAAACCATCCCCTTCTCGCCAGGCAGCACAAGGCATGGAGGACAAGCCAGAGCCAGCCTCCTCCCCTGATTTTCCACATCAAATTAGTCCTCCAGGCTGAATAATTATTCTCTCTTCCAGGCAGGGTTTAAGGGGGTTGTTTTTATTGATGGGATGAGGGTTCTCCTCCTAAATAATGAATCGTGGTCACAGAGCCCCAGTCTGGCTGTCTCCTGTGTACCCCCGGGCTGAAAGACCCAGCCTGGGTACAGGAAGCTTGGGATGTCATGATGCTGTGAGTGTTTCTTCTTACAGGCCTTGATCCTGAATTCAGTGCTCTAGAATTACAGCTTCTTCCTTTTTCTTTAAAGTTTTTCTGCAAAAAAAATCAAACCACAAACCCTCTGAATTTGGCCTGATTTGTTTGGGGTTTTTTTAATGTTGGAATTTCCTGTGGAATAGTAAACCTGGGACAGGGCAAGAAGTCATAAAAGTGTGCAAGTAAAACCTGCAGTGAGACACCCTGCTCTGCTGGGCTCCCTTGATTTTGCTGGAATCTATTTGTGTTTTTGCCTGGGTTGTTTGTGTTTAAGTGGTCCGTGCTTGATGTTCTGGATTTAAAATACGTGCCCTGTTCCTCGAGCAAGAGGGCAGCCCCTTGGGACTGAGGGGAAGAAGGAGTTGCTGTGTCCTGCAGCCCGCCGCAGCGGAGAGGGGTGCAGAGTGCGAGACCCTGTGGGTGCCTAGGAGTAAAGGATGGATGAAAGCACCCTTCCCCTGGCCACAGGATGGAATAAAATCTCTCATCCTTTTTGTGAGATATCTAATGCTGAGCATTTTTCCTCCTAGGTAGAAAGCAAAAGAGCAGTGACTGCCTTTGGCCACCCATGGCAGCTTGGCTTGCTCCCATTTTACAGATGGGAAAAGCAAAGTGTGCGTGGCCCGGCCAGTGGGTCCCTTTTGTGCAACTGGCTCCCACTGAGCAACCGGCTGCTGTTTCTGGTGCTCTCCCCTCCTGGAGCTGCAGGCAGGAGGCCTGAGGCAGGGTGAGGGAAGGCAGCTCCGTGGAGGGATGCAGGGGATGGGTGCCAGCTCCGGGACAGGGAGGCCAGCAGGACCGCCAGTGCCCCGAGCCCTGCTGCGAGATTCTCCATCCAAGGGTGGTGTTGCCAACTCTGTGACCCGGCTGAACGGGCACTGGTGTGAATTAACTCAAGGGCAAGCGCACGTGTGCTCGCAGCCGGAGGGCTGAGCGGAGCCAGGGTCGCAGCTGAGCTATCCGGAGGAGGCTGGCATGCAGCACTGAAAGGAGAGGGGGAAAGGAAAGCAAAGCTTGTGGAGCTGTGCAGGGATGATATTTTCTCTGTACCACTCGTCCCTCCTCGTCCCTCTCCATGCACAACCTTTGCCATGCCCTGATACTGTCTTGCAAAGGGAAAGGACTGCCAGGGCCGTGGTGGATGGTGCCATGCTGCGTGCAGCAGTGGTGCCCAGCAACCGCATCCTGGTGTGCTTGTCCAAGCCAAAGAGTGATGATGGAAGGTAGGTCAGAGACCAACCGTGTCCTCTGCTGCCAGATCCTGGTACAAAGCCAGCTGCAGAGCAACAGCCAGTGTCGTAACCCAGCCAAGCAAATCCTCCGTCAGCTGAGCATGAAATGGATATTTATGTGTGCAAGTCAAAAATAACGAGGAAGGAGGTGGAGGTGTTTGCATATGCACCCATGTTTTACCTCAACTGCAGACAGGCCAAATCCTGAGCACTGGGATGATGCTGGGAGGAAAGCTAGACCTCATGAAAGGGGAGCGGGTCCTGTGCGGGCAAGGGAGATGCCCTGGCTGCACCGCATGGAGGCTGGGGGTGGGCGTGTGGCTGCCAAGGTAGGGCGAGTTGGTGAAAAATGGGGAAAACAGCTTTGACCTCCAAAGCATGTCCCAGCAAGTGCCTTGCTGTGGAGGTGGCTTCTCCCCTTGCACTAAGCCCTTAGCCCCTGTAGCCGGGAGGACACGTTGCTCCTCCATTGGGTCAGTCCTCAAGAGCCGGCCAGGAACCAGCACCATGCAGCCACACGCCGGGAGCCCGGCTGTGCTCTGGGGCTGCCTTCTGCTCTCCCCTCCTCTGCTCCTGGTTTGTGCTCAGGCTGGAAACGCTTTGAGGTCTGTGCCTGGCAGGCTGGACCTTGAGCTGGGACAGGAATCGGTTAATCCCGTCAGTGTGTTATGCAAAGCGTTGAACTTTGCATTGTCGGAAGAGGAAACGTCTGTGTTTTTGCTCTGATTTGTACAGGAATTGAGAGCGTGGAGATTTGGGGCTGTGGCCACTTCTGCTGGGTAAACAGCCAGAGAACTGCCTGGTTTCCACCTTTCCTCCCTCTCCTCCACCTGTTGGAAAGGCTCCAGCAGCCCTCTTAAAGCGTGACATCTGGGAATAGTGCTAGCAACCACCAGTCCAGCCCAGATCCTTCCACTCGGCATCGCTTAGCCTTTAGTGAAGGTTCACCTCTGCTAAGAGGCTGCTTTTAGCTGCTCCCTTGAGAGCCGTTTTTAGGTCTGGCTGTAGGATTGGGCTTCCTTCAGCAGCAGAGAAAGCCCTGCGTTTAGTGCTGGAGGGAGAGCAGAGGCTGCAGGAAGGTCACGTCTGGGTGTCTCGCTGCCCTGACCCTGGGGAAGGGACGAGGCTGGGCTGGGTACAGCCTGAGCATCACTTGGCTCTTTGTTCCCACCCGTGCCAGCATTGCATGGCAGGATTTAATGTCAATCATTGTGCTGTGATGATGAAGGGAGGGGGCAATCAAAGAAAACATATATATA
>NW_009628057.1:0-18951 GCF_000690535.1 Cariama cristata
ATATATATATATACACATATATATATATAAATGGAAGATGCTTCAGAATGTCTCAAGATCTCTAAAGTTGAGGCACTTCTGTGCTAGCCCAGTGAGAATTTTCCAGATCACAATTCCAGTTGTCCAGTGCCGAGTCCTGTGTCAGTCCCTCATGTTCCTTTTTGAGTCCGACCACAAGGTTTTTAAAAATAGATGAAGATCTGAATCAGGAGCTTTGAGGTCTGCACACAGATGCATATCTCATGGGAAGTCTGCAGAGTGGGCTCTGCACTGTTAGACACCGACAGTGTCCGTGCTCTGTCCCAACTTTTTTCTAAAGGAAAGAAGTACAAGGAAAGATCCAAAAGCCAGGCTCCAAAAGCTTTGATCCTTTTTCAGTCTTTACCAAGGTAGGAATGATAAATTTGGCACAAAGTCTCCAGGCTTTTGGACCGCCAATTACAGAGAAAAAAAATCCAGCAACTTCAGTTCCTTCAGATTTTTCCTAACAGGCATGAGAGGAGAACTTGGCACTCTAGGAGTAATGTGCTGGGTTTCCTCCTTTTTGATAATGTGAGGTTATATCCCCATCAGTAAAAAATCCTGAGTAAAAGTCCCGTCAGCAGGACCTTGTGTCCTATCTCAATGCTGTACATATATCACCAAATGCTGCTCTCAGGTACCTTAGCATAAATCTGAAGACACTTCATTGAAGTCAATGGATGTGATTCTAGATTTACGGCAGCATCACTGCCAGCAGATTTTGGCCTTTGTCTGCTTTTTTCAGACTTTTCTCTGTGCATAGTAGCATATGTGCTATTTCAAAAGAAAAAAAAATCATAATGTTGCTGTGATGGAAGTGTAAGTGCAGCCAAGGGTGTTAGAGCACAGTTCTTGATTACATCAAAATTGCTTAAGACAAGACTGACTGCTTCATTGACTTAATGCAGCTATGGGATCTGAAAGATTCTGATGGAAACAGCACTGGTGCTCTCCAAAACCTCCTTTAAAACTAGCCGCCTACATTAAAATAAATAAATTAAAAAAAAAAAAAAGGAAGCAAGGAATGGGCTATGAGAAACTGCAGTAAATGGGAAATAGAATGTAAAAGTATTTTTCTAAAGCAAAGCAAATAACCTGATAACTGCTTAACACCACTGAACAGCAGTCAGAAAATTATAATCTAATAAAAAGGCAGCTGGCATCATTGGTAAATGAACTTTCTCCACTACTCAAGTGTACTCTGTCCAACTTGACATGTTAGTAGTAGAATAAGCTCCACTTAACCCTCAGACTGGAAGGATTAGGAGTTAAATACAGCAATTCTGATTATGATAAATAAAAAGAGATGGAGAGTAGCAATAAACTACTTTGCATCCCAAGAGTATGAAAACATTTAAAGTTTATGGATCTGGCACAGGAAAGAATGATCATAATTACAGCTGGATTGAATTTCAGTATTTAAATTGTGATATTTGATTGGACACAGTCAGTATTTCTGATTGGAAGAGCAAATGCATTCCAGCTTTCTTGTGTTAATTCACTTATTAACCAATTCGGCAGTGACTTTTCCAAATATGTTCCCAATATTCAGCATGAATTTGCTGGTTTTGGTCAATTCTCCTGCCAGTGCATGTGAATATGCAGATATGGGATATGCAGACCTTCAGAATGAATTAATTTAAAACTCCAAGTGAATATTTGTGGAGTTGTTCTGCAATAACCTCCAGGAATGACTCACATTGAAGATACAAATCTCATTTGGACAGTTGCAGCAAACCCATGTGTTGTAGGGGTATGCTTGGGAAAAAAGGGAGATCTTTTCCTGCCCCTACACCTCAGCCTCTAAAATGGCCTCTTGGGAGCACAAGGTATGCAGGTACGTACCATGCAGTCTTTCTAACATTTTTACCCCCTTCTTTCCATCTTGGACCGAGAAAATCACCTGAAAAAACCTACTTGTTAATAGTTTTTAATGTCCTCTAATTTCTTGTCCTAACAAGGACAAACAATGAATGACAGGAGAAAATACTTCTGTACTTCCAAACTGTTATTATTTATTTACTATCTCTTTTATAACTCTAAAGAGCAATAAGATAAAACACATACTATTACTGTTAGTGTAGCTGTGGACAAAATATTCAGTATTACACTTCGAATTTAAGCACATATTACACTGACTTAAAAAACACCAAATAATTTTGGTCTTGAAAACTGAACTAGAAATGGCTTTTAGCAGACTTTTTCCAATATTTTCATTTAGGTTGAAGAAGCTTTTGCCAAATTTTTAGTACATCTCCTTCCAGACAGATCTTAAATATTGTAAAAACAATGATTGTTTTAAAAAACTGGCATCACATCGAATTTGATTTAATTGTTCCATGGTGTTCAATGAGCTATTTTTCCGATATAGATCAAATCTTGCATTCATAGTTCTGTTTGTTATGTTCAAGTACTAGAGTGATTCCCTATGATAGATAGTTTGTCCTCCCTGCCCACTGATACATTTAATGCGGACTGAATGTAGGATCAATATAATACCTACATTTACCTCTGAAATTAGAAATAACTTGTTATAGACATGGGTATTTCACATGAGAGTACAGAAGTACAACAAAAACATCATATGCCACTTCCTTTACATAAAGACACTGAGACCAAAAAAAAAAAAAAAAATCACTCCTAAACCAAATCAGGTTAGGAAGATAGTGTTAGTGTCTGGCTTTGAGGATGCATCAGAAACTGAGCAGAGAGGAGTACAATCGCACACCTGAAAACTCCTTGAGATCACAGAGTCTTTTGGTGATTGCTTGGCATGCTTGGGTTCTTCAAGAACTTGCATCTCAAAAGCTTCACTCCACATAGAGTGAGGATAGCAGCTGACATTTGTACTGAGAAAGTTATTTGTGGAAAACCTAGGCTCATTGCTGTCTTTTGAATAGTTCCTGGAAGTGCAAGGCCTTCACTTTCACTGGGTTAAGCTACACTAAAAAGGTACTCAACATCAAGATCAGGTTCATGGAGAAAGAGATCTCATAGAGTTACTCTCCACTCACCATTCTCTTCTCCAGGTGTCCAAAAATCTGAATAAATGCTTTTGTTGTATAGAAGTGGCCAGAGAAAGTTGCAAATATTCCCCTAAATCCCTTTGCTGAAAACATGTAGAAATTGCTCCATTAATTTGAATTCGTAGATAGTACTTCCCTAAAGTAGCAAAGATTTATCCAACTATTTTGTGTTTAAATATGGAGCTTAAAACCCTAATCACAATTTAATTTGACTAAATACTTACATACTTTATGGTCAATCATCTAGATCTTTTACAAGGTCCCTTGACTTTGGAATTACTAATCTCAAATGGTACTATATATGAGCCTTGTCTGACATGACATATATTGAAACAGACTGTGGAATGATCGCTTAGAGATGAGAACCTTGCTACAGTTTTAGTGAACCAAAGCTAAGAGGCAAATTATTCAATTATAGTAAATTTACAGTAGCTTAATATTTGATAGAAGTGGTTCTTCTATCATCAGAGCATCATATTGAAAATCCTTGAGCAGCAAAATAGCTTCAGAAATGCTGAGGATGTTTTAGCGACTTATTAAGAAAATTCATCTATCTTGATTTTGTATGAACACCTTGGCTTTTACTACAGTAATGGCTACTGAGACATTTTTGGTTTGTGCATTGATGGTCCAGTTTACCTTAGATAGCAGTACACTAGAAGGAGTGAGAGAGCAGTATTAGTGCAGGTAGGTTAAGGTAGGAGTTTTGGCTCCATAATTAACCCAAGGGCAGTAATTGCTCTCAGTGGCATCTATAAAAACATCTAATGCAAAGAAGCCTGCTCTCCTTTTTCAGTATAATACATTGAGAAATCTGCAGAGGGGAAATGATGTCAGTCCCATTTTTTTTCCCCAAACTACACCTCAGGTCACTGTAATTTGTTCCAGTCTGTTATATGTCTCCATCTATAGGTCTGTCCTTTGAAGCCATATATTAAGTTTATATTCAGCAGTTACATTATTTTGATTTAATGCTTGTATAAATACAACAGTATCAGATTGCAGTGTGTTTCAGCCCACCAATTTTTTCTGTATTCAGCAATCCAGATGCTCACCTTTCAAAATGGAGGATGGCATTGTGTAAGGTCTCAGTGATGATGCAGTTATAACGCATGTATCCCAGAAAATCCTGTACATGCTAACTAAACCTGCTGGTGACAAAATTGCAAACATCAATTCCTTCTAAGGATCATCTCCCAAGTCACTTGCTGTTTTCACTCTGGAAATGAAAGTAGTTCTATGTATGGCCAGGAAACCATAACATCCTGGGCTTGGATGAAAACATTTACTTACCGGTAGTAATTCCTGCTTACTCTCAAAATTCTTAGCATTGGTGTGGACAAATGGTCAGGTCTTTGTTCCTCTCCATTTGACTGAGCGTTGTAAGCAGCAAAGGTTCATGCAAAATGGTACTCTATGTTCAGTACTTTAAGTGAAAGGATATTTCTGCATAGAGCAATGCATAAGTGAGTATAATAATGATTGCTCTTTTCATAATATGTGCACGAAACTGTTCTTTGGGAAATTATTTATAATTAGGAGTGTACAAAGATTACTAAAAGGTAACTACAAAAATCCTAATTTTCATTGTTTTTTGCTCTACTTTGAATTCCTAAATTACTCTTAATTCATATAAGTAGCAACCTACTAGACTAAATTATGATATATTTAGAGTACTCAGTCATTTATCGTGGAATTAACTCTGTGTTATATTGCTTATGTGACATTTATAGTAAGTTCCATTGCAGTTTCAATAGATTTAGCTGATTATTTGTTTTTAAATCTGAATATAGCAGACAGTATTTTTGCTATAGTGCAAAAATGTGCTGTTATTGTTACTACTGTCGTCACTTATTAAGATAACCCTTCACCTTTCCATTTTTCTTACTGTAATGGGCAATTTAAGCCTGACTAAGCAAAAAGATACTATCTGTAAAGTAGAGAAGATAGAGCATTTTTCTTGCCTTTTAATCCAAGATTTGTCAATTTCTATCAGCAGTAGCGGGGTCTGACACTTAGGGTAGCTTGAATCTGCTTTGCATACTGTGAATTCTTACAACAGCAGCATGAATTGTGACAGGGGCTAATTAGCATTTCCACCCCCTCTATTCGTCTCTTTTATTTTTGACAACTGCCAGAACCAGTAGAGGAAGTTTAACTAAACCCAGATTAAGAAATTAGTCTCCAATTTTGGAAGTTAAGGAAGAAGAAGATAGATCAACATTTGTGGCAGGCACTTCCAAGCATGTGTGTATGTGAATCTGATCTATATATATTTACACCTTTATTCCTTTATGTTGGATACACAACTGTTTGTGACCCTGTGGCATTTGAGAACAATACATGCAGTGTCTTCCAGCTGCCCCTTCAAGGTATCTATCCAGATCCCAGTGAAGCTAGTGACAGTCTTTCTGGTGGCTTCAATTGATATTAACTTCTGGTTTTATGTACATAGGGTGCAAGCTGGTATTTCTGCAATATGAAAATACGGTATGACACTTAATTAACCTCCACCCAGTGTAACCAGCTCCTTTTGATCTTTCTGATATGATATGTAAGACACTCTGAAATCAGGTGAAATCCCGTGGGCCAAGGATGCATACCTCTACTGGGGTAGACTCTGATTAAATATACTCTAGTGTGGAGACATGAACATACAACTTACATTTGTTATTATTATCCCCAATAAATATTTAAATTGCAGTAACCTGTAAGAGCCTCACTCAAAGTCTTTGCCTACCACATGCCACTATACTTCCAAATAAGTCAAAGACTTTTGCAGCTTGTAGTATCACACGAAGGTACAGTGACATTCATCAGCTATATGGCTGAACTAAGAAGTGAACAAGTCTTTTTAACCCCAGTGTGGTGTCCTTAATCACTGGATATGCTGCCTGATATATTTATATATTATGTTTCTAAATAAAGTGCAATCCAAGCACCAGGTAAGAAGAACATAACTTTCCAATCTAGTATAACAAACCACCTTGTCATGTACCATTGGCTCCTCTGACTGAAACATGATGTTGCTCTTAAGATAGTTATTGTGCATTTTCTCACTGTTGCCTTCTGCTCATGATCTGGCTATATCCATGTGTTGCTGTTAGATCGAACCTCTCTGCAATGCAGGCTTTTTGTTCTGTGTTTGTACAGCACCTAGCACAGGATGAGACTGAACCCTGATTAAGGGTCCTAGCACGACTGCACTATGAATGAGTGTCTAAAAATAGAAGAGCAAGGACACTAATTAGAGGGTAACAAGAAAAAAAGCAAATGAAAATAGTCAGCAAATAAGTTTTAAGTAATGATGATAAATAGTTAAAAAAACTGGTATAAAAGAGCCAATGTTCCTATTCATTAAAGCACTTATGCATGTGCTTAACATTATGTGTATGAAGAGCCTCAAGATTTCAAGGATACTAGTCATATACTTAAAAATTAAGCTTCAAGTTAGTGGAATACAGCCTTAATGAGGATAATTTGGATAGTCTAATATGCACAATGAATTAATCACCTGGCAGACTAATTATGCCTTATTGAAATGTTGATCCCAACTGTAATCATACCAAACTTGCCAAGCTGTTCAGAACTGAAGTGACTTGTAGGGCTGTCCATGCGGTACGTGTGCAGAGATTCAGCTGGAGATCAGCCTGCCTCAAAGTTAGCAAAGTTCCATGAATCCTTTGTGTCCACTGAAATGGGGGGGAAGTTTTTCATGTAGCAGCCTCAAAAGATGAAGGCTTCTACTTTAGGAGCAAGGAGAGGGTTCCTGAGCATAAAGTCCAAGGGAATCGAGTCAAATTGAGGGTGGGAAAAACTGCTGAAAGTGGTAGACTGTGACGAATTCCACCACCAGACAAACTAGTGAGGGACCCATCAAAAAAAACCCACTTCCTGCATTATTACTTTCATATCAATATATTAGGACAATGGATGCTCTCTCTGGTATGCTTCTCTGAGCAAGGTGCTTATTTTAAAAGAGATGTTAGGATGACGATTTGATGGTATGATCTTCCAGGGCTTGTAGGTGTTGGAGGAGGTCACTTAAGGACTTACAAAGCTATTCCCTTTACATCTCACTTTTGCATGCCTAATTTATTGCTTCAATCAGCAGATTCTAACTATGAATGAGGGAGCCATTTGATTCAGGTTATTCTGGGGAAAAAAACAAGCGTTGCCTGCAAACCTGAAAAGCTAAACTTGTAACCTGAAGTCCCATAAATCACTACACATGGAGAGAGTATGAGATATCTTTTCTTGTCTCAATCTAGACTGTTTCCTTCATGGGGAATAACACTGGGGAGTTTTCAGTTTTTTGTTCTCTTTCCTTCCTGGTTTTTGATGTTGTTTTTTACTCTCAACATAACAGTTGTGGAAGGCAGGCCTTCTGCTTTTAGCAAGCAACATCAAAAATACTGCTTTGGTTTCTACCTGACTTGTTCTTTAATTACACAAAATTAAATAAAAGGACTTCCCCCTACTCTAAGCGTGTTTGGGAAATGTTCAGACACTCTTTTAAAAGTGCAGAACTTCAGTGCCTTTAGGATATAACAATGCTTTATTTGGATTCAAGTGATTAAAGAGCTAATTTTCTTAGTGGGAGGTTAGTACATCTATACAGAGAAACTGCATTACAGGAATATGGATACATTTGAGTTCCACGGCGGCCCAGGGAATTCCAAAATCCCATCTCTCTGCTTGTAGCAGCAAAGACCATTAAAAAAAAAGGCAAAAAAAACCTTCAGTGTTTCATATGTTCTGAGTCTGGTGTCTTCGATATAGCTGGAGACAGTTACATTCATTTTTCCCTAGGGGACTAACTTTTTCTGAAGTTGTCTGTTTGGTCCTTTTAATTGTAAAGTCATACAGCTTATTTCCTCTGTATTGATTTTCAAATGACGCTGTAAATGTGAAGTTCATATTCTGTTTCTGTCTGATTTGGTTGCTTAGTTCTTTCACAGAATTTTGATTTCATCCAGGTTAAAAATTTGAAATCAGGAAAGCAAAGATCAGAGCATAAAATTTGGACAATACTGCATAGTTTTTTATTGTGCATAGAATTTTTTACAGTGAAAAGAAGGGCTTTGTAACTGTAATATTTTCCGTTCTATGTACAGAGCAGGACTGCAGCAAGTATTTGGAAGAAATATTTCTCTTAATTTTTTCATGCTTACCTATTTGCTGAATTCACTCTGATGATGCTATTCATAGTCCTGATAAATAAGCTGTCTGAATGCTTTTCCACAGTATTATCTACAATGGGAGTGCCAAGACTTAGATGATGAAGGGTATGGTCTCCAGTTGAAAGCCAGGCAGGCATTTCACCCAAGAGAAATGGAATTAATCAACATGGAATTTGGCCTGGATCCAGGAATTAGCACATTTAGGCTTGTAGCAATGTCATCTTCAATGACTATGTGTCATTGCCTTTAGCTCATCCAAATGAAGACATCTCTAAAAGAACTGGTGGTTCATGTTGGATTACCACAACACTGAGTTAGAGTGAAATGAGCTGTCGGCTGAGTGAAAGGTGTGAATAGCTTTAAACACGTGTTCTATTTTGTTATCCAAGCACTAATGAAACTCAACGCTACATGTACGTGTGTGTACATGGACACAATCACTGTCCAAGCTGAAGTGAAGCATCTCCTTTCAGCCTCTGGGAAGTCTCATGCTGCTCCTCTGACAGTGGAGCCACAGTTGCATGCTCTGGACACTCCTCCAGCCCATCGGCTGATGACTCCTGTGGGTTATCCATAATAGTGGAACTGCATTATAGGGAGGAATTCATTGCTCTGCAGTGCAGATGGATGACTGCGCAAGAGGCCAAAAAATGAAGAACTGGAAGAAGATGCCCTCAACAATGGCTCCCTTTTACTTCTTCTCCACCTGCCATTGAAAAACATTTTTTTTCCTGATAGTAGTTTCATTCATTCATGTTTAGGTGTTTGTGCTTTTCTCAAAGCACTGGCATTGGAAGTGACTTATGATGAGTAGGTTTTACAACACATTTCTCAAACAGTAAACATCTAGTCTTTAATTTTCCATCTAACTGAGTGCTGGACAGGCAAAGCTTGGCTAATTACTGACTAGGGTTTAAAGAGCTAACCAATAGTGGATTGCCAATTCAGGCAAATCAATAGTTTCCATCCCAGTCTGATCTCTACTCTGGTTTTATAAGGATTGATGTATGAAATAAGCTCCATTACCTGGGGAAGAGTAGCAAATACTGTAGATGTTTTTTATTGTTGTTTAAAACCTGAGGAGATTAATGCTAGATCCTTTATTTTAGTGACACAGCACAGTAATTTGGGTTCAGACGGTTGGTTTATTGAGGGAAACCCTTTTTTGTCTGCATTCCAGGATTTAAAAGAAAAACTAGAAGCTGGGATTAGAGCCAGACTGAGGAGAACTGATGCAGTCTGTCAGCAAGCCCTCAGGTAACAATATCATAATTTATAAATTCTACCAACAATAGGATAGTAATTAAAGATTTAATTTTCCCTCTTCTTGTCCTTATTTTCAGCAAATTTCAGAATGCTAAACTATTTGTGCGTGTGTGTGTCCCAAAGCAAGGATTTAAACCAAAACAAAAAAAACTTCTCAAAAAAATAAAGAATAAAACCATACACAAGAAAAGGGCTTAATTTTTGATTCTGTTATGACTTGCTGTTCTTATTGGTTTTGCTATAATAGCCTGGTGGCACGTTGGACTTTCTGATATCTGCAGATCACTGCTGATCCAGAATTACTTTCTTACAAAGTCAAGTTGGAACTCTTTGTGATTTGTTTTGATTTAAAATGAGAAGGAGCATGATGGCCCAGATCTTGTGCTGGGGAAAATCTAGAGTTCCTTGGAGCTCGTGAATTTGCCCCATGTGGTGTGTCCTTGCCATATCTAGTGTTTGGCCCATTAATTCAAATAGCTTGTACTGGCTGAACTAAGAATGGGGCTACAGAAATAGTTGGCTGGTATTACAGGACTTGCTTCCCCAAGTTAAAGCAACCCTAATAATTTCATACTCTAAGAACAGGGCAGGATTGTGTTGAATAATACAGTGAGATTATTGTTGGCAAATGCTGACATTTTAGTGGCAAACAAGGATGCAGATAACAATTATGGTACCACATCATTTTTGTTGGCACTAATTAGAGTATTTTCAATGCCTATCTAATTTCTGCTTATTTAATTTGTAATGCCCTTGAGTTATGAACATTATTTTATGTAATGTATCTACAGTGCCCAGCACAATGGAGTTCTATTTGTGATTGGGAGTGGAGGGTGGTAGAGTAATAGTAATAACAATAATATTAATAATAATAAATTAATTATATCAGTTTATACTGTGATCTTGTCAGCACTCATGAGTTAAGCAGTGTTGGATTAGTCCAATAGTTAAATGGCAGGCTGTCAGGGAACACTTCTGTTTAACAGATGGTACTGAACAAGTGCCCAGGCATGGTGTTAGGACATTGTGTTGTACCAGGTTCCACTTGACTTAAAATTGAGGTCCTGACCATTTACAGCCATAAAAATTAAAAGCCATAAAAAATAAATATACTAACCACAAGACCTGACTGCAGTGCCAACTGTAATCTGCAAAAAGACTTCTCCTTACTGGTGGTCACTGAATCTGGTTGATATTGGCCAAGTCAATCTTTGAGACTCTCTACCGGGTTTGCTTCTCTAGTGTCCCTGGACAAGGTTCCTTTTTGCCTTGCATGTTACACCATTTAGCAATGTTGCCCTGCAGTGTCCTTAAACAGATCCTGTATGTCATTCTGTTTTTTTTCATAGAGAATGGTGGTGTCTTCCTACATACAGATCTGAAAGTTAAGCAAAACAAACCAATGTTTTTCTGGCATCTATATCTAGGAATTGATCTTCTGATTTTCCTTGGGGAAATGCTGAACTGCAGATATCAGGGTGTTTGAAATGGATCTGTGACTCAAAAATGTGTATACTGACAGGAGGCAAGTGACGTATTTGATTTTTAGTTTTCCATTTTGATTCTTGACTTGCATAGCTGTTGGTAGTCATTTCAAAGAATTCATCTGCTTTATTCCTCTTGTCTTTTACTGAATGTCTCATGAAGGAACAATGAGTGAGGATAAAAAGGAAGACAGTCTTTCCAAATGTATCTCCTTCTTTTAGGAGATCTTCCCTTTCTTTCTCTTTCACACCAAAGGAACAAAATCTGACTTTAAGTTCAGTTTGCTTTTCTTGTTTAGGCCTCGACAAACAGTTCAGGAAAGAATTCAGATCTACCCAAATTTATATCTTGGTCAAGTAGCCTGAGCTGTACCCAAGCAGATGAGTAAGGGCTGTTTAGATTTGTTATGCTGTTTCTTTGATGGCTCTCTACACTTGATGACCTGAAGTGTGACTGGTAAGTCCCCAGTTTAGGAACAACTGGGAGTACCCGTTGGTGCACAGAGCCACTCTGCCCTGCACATCCTGCAAATATTTTGTGCAGTGCAAATCACTCACACAATAAACAGGTAAGTATCAAAATGCTTCTAATATTTCCTTGTCCATGTGATTGTCTTTTCTGCTTTCATAGCCTCCAGGCAATATCCTTCAGAACTCATATAAACATCTTTTCCTGAGCTAAAGAAGAAAATGCTAATGATTATACTGGACAATCCTTGCAGTCGTTACTGTATTGATGGTAGAAAAAGATCTGTGAAAACTCTGACATTCTCTCAGATCCACTTGTTTTTCTAATCTCACTTAGCCCAGCTGCTTAGCCTGTATGTAACACCAAATATTTGAATTTATGAAGAATTAAGAATGAGTAGGAATGTGTGTTGGTTAATGAAAAAAATCCTACACAAATAATATCAGAGATTGTAATTACTTAAAGCTCAGAAAGATGTCTGGGAAGACAATGAAATAAAAAATAATACGTGAATTCATGAGGGCTGCCATCACCATGAATACCACCATGACCTCATCGACCTTCTCTCCAAACAGTGCTACTTACTCACTTCGGGATTCAGTTCACAGTCACTCTCCTGGCCTTTAATGGAAGTGAGTGACTTTGGGGTATAAGGAGGGCATGATTATAATACCATAATGAACTACCTCCTGCATGTGTATCCCCTACCTTGTACTACAGGGAATTAGAATGACCTCAGCTGTATGTCATAGGCTGTTAGCAGTGAGCCCAGATACGTGAGGATGAGCTTAGTCTTAACATGGGAATAGTTAGTGAACTGGGGGCTGTATCTATGAAAGGACCTGGGTCATGCAACATGTAATTTTTAGGTGCCTAGCAGTTTAGTGAAATTCACAGCCCCTATGTGAAGTGTTGCAGGCAATACATGAAAAACAAGGAATGAGGAACCTAGAGACTAGATCCTCAAAAACCAGGAAGCTTTGGGCATCTCATAAAGCACACATCATAGAAATCATCAGACAAGAAGAGGCTACTTTCCTCTCAGGGATGGAGATCTCTTGAGATTCCTAATCACAGTGGAGCTGGGCACCTAGGTCTGGCTTAGGCTATCCTTGTGAGGAGTTACGTGTATAAAAACAAATGCAACTGCAACCTAAGCACTTGTGTTCAGACCACTCTCCAGAGAGTCAGGCAGCAGTTTAAAAATATTTATCTTCTTTGATCTGGAGCAGAGAGCAAAATATTTTTTTTTGTCTTTTTTTTTTTCCCACCCATCCAAGAACAGTGCCCAGACCACTTGGTTATCTGGTATTTTGGATGGAGTTTTCAATTGCTCCTAGTGAAGAAGTTACATACTGTATATATAATTAAAGATTCAGAATTTGGCAGCAGATGAGTGCGAGGTTAAGGACCTCTGCAATGCTTAAAAATTGGATTGATTTACCCAAAATCTCTCTGTGGACCCAACAGAGACCTTGTGAGAAAACAGAACATTTGGAGCCGCTAACTAGCTAGAGTTAAGTTCTGTAGTGGCTGTAACAGCGAAGCTTTCTGAGCTGTGCACTGTAGCAATGAAATCTTAGATGACCACTGAATTTAGCTTACCTAATTAGCAAAGCCTCACTCTTGATGTAATACTGTAGATGTTAGTAACTTGAACATTATAGCTGGGTAAACTGAGGCACAGGAAAATTCTGACTTGCACAAAATCACATGAAACTTTCAGAAAATAATGTATACATACCAGTCCCCTTTTATGTACATTAACTCACCTTCTTTGCTATGTGCATGTCTGCAGGAAGGAGAAATATCTCTGAGACAATGGTTATTGGGTGTCACACAAATTTGTACAAGCTTCTCTCTCCGAAGGTCAGATCCTCATGAAAAAAAGTGAAATTATTCAGTGTTTTAAATGGAGGTTAGTTAGGTCATCAAAACAGGAGTGTTTGCAGGATACCCAGTCCTGTCTAGTTCCTTGCTTTCAGGCACACACTCATTCCTAGAAATGTGTTCTCTCAGGAGCTCTAGTCTAACCATCCCAATATATAAGGTTGTGAAAGGATTTGCTTAAGGCATTTTTATTTTTATCCAGGGGAGCAGTCAGGAGAAGAAAAGGGAGGCGGTAAGAGGGAACAAAATGATCTTGGATTTAACATGGATGAGAAATGTGAAAATGCGTAACTCTCAAATGCTTGTGCTTTGGGAGACAGTATTGCTTCAGTTTAAGAATGAATGAAAGAGAAAGAGACAAGTGATGTGTAGTTTCTTGTTCAGAATGAATTAGTACAAGAAGAAAGGTTTGGGTAAGGAATTTGACAAATACGGTTGAGAATAAGCTAACGACAGTGGACTGGGCAGACTATAAAGCAAGATGGCACGTGCCCATCTTTTCTAATAAGGGGGAAAAAACCAAACAGAGTGAAGATGAAACAAATGTATCTGTTCAAGGAAGGTCTCTGTCCAAAACATTGGGCCAACAAAATTTGAATCTGAATCTCACAAAGTCAATTCAAAGGAGAATAACACAAGGTCAATGCACTTTTCCAACTTTCATTTCAGCTATCTGGGCAGGCAGTGTGATGTGTTAAAACCTTTATTTTCAGTCAGTGTTAAGTGAACGTGCAGCTAGAGGTGCACCAAAATGATGATATTAAAGTAAAAACATATCCCTTGAGAGCATGCCTCTGTACCTCCTCATCCCCCCGGCATAGTTAGAAATTCTTCTGGCCAACAAAACCAATCTATAGCTATTATATCTCTTTGTCTCTTTTCATATCTCCTAATAGAAGCACTGTTGTAGCTGCTGGCTAGAAAATTAGCCAAGTGAACTCTCTCTGTCTGTCTCTCTCTCTTCTCATCAGATTACTGGGAAAATTTAAGTGTCTTGCTCTCTCCTTATTTCTTTGCAGGCTGGTAGCACACTGGAGGGGCTTAGAGTGAACCAGTTTAACTCTCATATATTTCGTCATGTAGTCTTCACTGTAGTTGGTGGACATGTCCTTATTCTCAGCCTTTGGGGTAAAGATGGGTAGAATGTATAGTTACTTCCAAATGATGATTCAGGAATGTGGTTCATTAAGAGAAAAGTAAATCTAAAGCAACAAAACTGAGAGGAAGCCCAGAGGCAAAACAGTGATCTATGGGCATTTTACTGAGGAGCCTTTCATTTTGGAGGGGGAGTTAAGCTATAGCATTCGCATTCAGGTTTAAGGGGAAGTGCACAAGCATTCTAGTTAGAATGCATGCAGCTGAGGATGCGGCATCCTGTATACCTTGTTCTTGCAAAATTTAAACCAGAACCCCTTCAGGTTTTGGATGACAGTCCATTCTGTTGTCATCCAAAGAGCTGTGAAAAGTAGGAAGCATCCTTCATCTTATTTGGAAAGCAAATATGGACTAGGAAATATAAACCACTTCACCTGTTAAGATACCCAGTGAAAGTATTTCTGTCATTCCCTATAGAAAAGATGCTTGGTGGAAGTGTGAGGCTACAGTGCTACTTTCCTGTCTCTTCCAAAAGCTTATTTACCTAAAAGTTTTGGTTGGAAAGAACAGTGAAATGAGCTCAGGAAGTAGGTGGATTTTATGAGGACTGATATAGCAAGATAAAAGCGTCTTTTGGGGAGTAAGAGGGTCATACAGGAGTCAAAAAGTATAATGGTTTAATAGCAGGAAGAAAACCTGAAAAGTCCTATAGACTTCAGAAATTAAGCCAAGCCTTGCATTCATGTCTGTGATGAATACTGCTTTAAAACTGTTTCTTTTTTAATTTCATATGGCATCTTAGTATCAGAAATTTATATATTTAATATTTGCCATCAACAGAAACTCACAAATTGTACCTTTACATTCCAGATCACAGAGGGGAGACCTATAATCCTGATGACCTGAGAAATGGAAGAGCAATAAAATGACATTTCTGTGAAACTGCTGATCTTATTCTACAGTCACTACATACATTTGGGCAACAAAGTTCCCAAGCAATTAACTAAATTAGCATCTTGTTCCAGCTGAGGGGTCCACAGACCTGTTTCATCTAGGGCACTGATTTTGAGTGGTCTCACGCAGGCTGGAGCAAGGAAAAGCAGCTGTCTCTGGCAGTTTCTGAAACCCAACATCTGCCAAACACTTGCTGGGATATCCACATGCGCTCAAGAATGTAGCCACCCACTCACACGAGAGGAGAGGATTGCTACTGCTTGTGGCTGGCCAAAGGTGTCCATCGCCTCTAAACGTGCCCCCAAATGGTTTCTGGCCCAAAGCGTTAAGGAAAAGCATGGGAGCAGGCAGATTGTCAGGAACTCTTTCATCCCATACTGAAGTAGAACTGAATGGACATTTTTCTGTGAAATTGCGATTTTATTGAGAGTGCTCTTATGTTGGGCCCAAAACATTTATGTCCAAATTGCAGTGTTTTTTTTTTTTAATTTCCAATATACTAAAGGCAAAGTTCCCCTCAGGTCCCCTTGCCTGAGGAATGTCGTACGGCACAGTGACAAAAGCATGGTTGAAAATAAGTAAGCTGAAGTGTTGAAAAGCATGAAGAATCCTGGCATTATTCTTTGCTCTCTGCATTCACTAGCTTGATATTTGAGGCTGGACAAGGCAGGCCCATTTTAGTCATCTAAAATTTTAGTCATCAGGGGGACTGATAATAGTACCTCAAGCAAGGTGTTGAGAGAATTATTTAATTAGCGTTACTGAAAGACTTCAAAATCCTTAGCTAGATAATATTCTAAAAGTATCACATTTCTTTCAATAAAGATTGCTTGCCAGCTGGGAGTACCTATTTGGGATTCAGCATTTCCAGAGTTGCACAATGCAGAATGTATATAAAAAAGAAAAAGAAAAATCTTTTTGAAGAACACAGTTTTTTTTAAAGATTGCATTATGCTTGTGACTGTGTAGATGTACTACACCACTGAGGAATTACTGCAACGATTGTAATGCTTTAAAGCAAGGAGCAAACTCAGCATCTAGACTCTTAAATAGGAACAGTGAAAATATTTGTTCCTCCTACACTTTAGAAACTGTACTCTAAAATGTCTTCCTAATATAAAATAAATTCTTTTCCTTCTCTCCCTTTATCCCCTGTTATAAATTACAGTTATGCTAAATAATAAATGAATGGAACAAATGTTTCCAATAACAAAAGGAAGCAGGTGAGGTCATAATTGCCCTTGTTTTTGAAGCTCTGTTTTGAAGCAGCCCTTACTCAGGATCATGGGCTGAACGAGCCACATTAAATTGAGAATATAGGTAAAAGCAGGGGAACGAACTGAAACACAAACCAGTGAGCTTTGTGTCCAAAGATAAAGCGTCACTTAGGAAAATCAACTTCATTACGGTCTTAGTTTTGAATTGGTGTTAGGAAGAGAATAGAGATGTGAGGAATGGTGGCTTAACCTGGGCTTTGGCCTCTACTGTAACCTTCAGCCCTAGCCATTATCTAAACGGCTTGACTCTTCCTTATCCCTCAAGTGTCACTCATTTACTTGATTACTGTCTGGAGGCTTATCTCCCTTTCCTGGTCTTTCTGTTCGGCCTTGTTTTTCCACTCTCAAGGTCATTTGGTGCAACTCCTCTCTCCATGGTGTCAAGAGTGCTTAAACATTCTCCAGCTATAGTTGAATCTTCCAGTCATCCTCAAGAAATATCTTCCACTATCAGGTCAAAAAGTTTCATTGGCATAGCAATCTAATCCTACATTTTCTTCATCATCAGCCGCCCACCTGGCAGCTGGTATTGGTACTTCAGAGACAAACATGTAACTGCCATATGAAGTGACTTCCTAAGGGCCAAATCCTGCTTGCATTACTAATGCAAACAGTGCCATTAACTTCAGTCTGAATTGATGCTGTTAATTAACACGGTGTTATTTTTCTGTTATTAGTCGTTCTTTTCAAAAGTCATTAAAAATCAGAACACAAAACCAATGTAATAATATTTAATACATGCTACAAATTACTTTAATTATGGAGTACCATTAAAAGGTGGCTAAAAATACATTCAATATTTTCCTCATGTTATTTTTACAGGTATGCAATGCTGTGGTTGCCAGAGGGTAGTTATAGTACTGTAACGGAAGGACAATGTTCATGAGACTGTCATACTCTTAAATTGTTCTTTACACTATATAAATTTAAAAAAACAACAACAACAAAAACCTCAACAAAAACCCTAAAACCCCCAAATCCCAAACAGATATTTAACTGAATTTTTTAAATGTTGACAAGGCATTCAATTCCAGTTTTTATCATGTGCTTAATTTTTTCTTTTTTTTTCTTTTTTTTTCTTTTTTTCCATTTTCTGGTCACCTTAAACTCTGAAGAGGATTAGGACCTTGTTTTGCTGGGTAAATGATGTTTGCTTGCTCCTGCCACAAGGATCTGGTAATATTATATGTCTACCTATCCATAAAAATTCAATTTAGCTTCAAAGGTCTCAAAGATATTTGAAAATCTTAATGAACTTTAGACTTGCCTCTGTGAGCAGATAATTAGTTTTATTCATATGTTACATAGAAAGCACTAAAATGTTCATGCAGAAGTTTAGTGACTTGCTTAAACGCCTGTGACAGAAAAAGAGTAAAACACAGATCACTTATTAAGGTACATCCATTGGCTATTTTAGTTCCTTCTTTTGCTAATGTCTGCTGTATTTTGAATACATCTCCATAAAAAAACCCACTTCAAACAAATAAAGACGATATTTATCTATCCATCAGGAACACCTAAGTGGGGTTAGCATCCAATGTCAAGTGCATATACGTGTTTGTGTGTCTCAGTATTGTACCGAAGCAACAAAACAAAGTCACAAATTAAATGGCAGAGAACAGGGTAAGATACTGGGTTTATTCTGCCTGGAGATGACCAAGAAAAGGAAAAACTAAAAGCTAATGTTTTTTCCCTCTCTCCCAAATTATAAAAAAATCTGCCAAATTAGAAAGTCTAATAAGATCATCTGTTGAAAAACATCCTCTTCCAGATAATGTACATGAACATTTTTCAGTATTTTGTAATATTGCCCTTGGATCCTATGTAAAAATGAAGTTACGTAATGCCATCTAAAGTTATCAAGAGGAGGAAAGTTGATTTTGGTCTAGTTAGAAGCTTCTGCAAATCGGCAAGACCCATGCACGCTGAAGAGGGAGTTTAGGAAATCTGTTGCAGAAAAGTAGAGAAGCTTTGCTGGGAACCTCTGGACTTGAACAGGCCATGACTTATGCAGATAGGTGGTCAAACAACAGAATAAGATTCATTAACCAACTTCTACGGTGCTGAGCTCAGAGCAGATTTTGAGAAAAATCTCAGAAGCTGAGATGTGGAACTTCTGTGTGTTCTGTTTCTATCTTTAATGTAACCTGCAGTTCAGGCCCAGCTCTGTGACAGCTTTTCCCCAGAAGTTCATATGTTTTATATACGCTGAAGGATGAATATCAGCTCTTGATAGAAAGTCCCACCTGTGGTCTTCTACATTTCATAGAATCATAGAATCATAGA
>NW_009628058.1:0-5957 GCF_000690535.1 Cariama cristata
TGGACAGAAAGGGCAAAGTCAGGTGTCAGTGTAACTAAACCACTTCTTGTTATAAATTGAGTTCACACTGTCCTGTTTGGCAGTGCTAGTGTACAACTCTGCGGGTTCTTCAGTTGGTGTTCTCTGCTGTTGCTGCCTTGTGTCACGGATCAAGACAACCCATGCCCTCTGTTACTGGACCATGTATGTGTAGTGAAGCATAGGCCTTTTGGTTATGCCAAAGGGTGGTGAATTAACACAGCAACTGCAGCATCTGGAAGAATCGTATTGAGGGCACTTCTGTTGATTCTAGGACTGTTAACAATTTTGATGGTGTGTTAGCAAATGGACTTGTGCTTTGTGAATGGAAGAGTGGGTATTGTTATCAGAACCTTTCAGGAAATTGGTGGATAGCAGTCTGTTTGGTTTGCCGTAGACCATCCAGAGGAGTGGAGGTCCAGGACACTTATTTCTGCAGACAATGCCACTCTGCCTGTGCTATTGCTGATACTGGTCAGCAGTTTTCAACTGATGGATACCCAAAAGTTTTCGAAACTTTTTTGCAAACCTATTTGTGAAGTTCATGTGCAGACTACTACGTAGACTTTGTGGATGTTATAGTCACCATTCATGGATTCTAATGTCATGGTGAAAATCACTGTTAGGAACAACAGCATTGCATCCTAAGTAAAACCGATTGTTCAAAGCTTCACTGGAACCTGGTCCTGACCAGTCTTTTTTTGTAACAGATGCTAGAGAGAAAATTCTGATATGCAGGCACACGCTCACCTGACTGGACTTGTTCATACAGAGGCTGATTCATGTGCTCCTGAATCCGTAACAGTGAAGCTTAGACTTGATCACAGAGAAATTTAGGGGCGTTGATTGCCGGTATTGAATGGACATCACGGTTCATTTGGAAGTGCTTCAGCCTCTAATTCATCTAGCTGTGACTAAACTGTGAGCAAGAGCCATAGGGGGGTTGAATGTCCTTTTTATCCAGTTAAAGAGCTAACTTAGCAATAAAGCCTGCTGCAGATCCGCAATGGCTGCTAGTGGAGGAACAAATGGAGTGATACCGAGAGTGTAAGCTCCATCAAATTCAGAGGTGTTCATGTTTCTGCATAGCTGCACCTCATGACAAATAGCTAACAGGCACAAAGCTCCATTGCTCTTCCAAAGATATGTGGGCATTTTCATTGGTTTTGATGTCAAGCACACAAATATCAGTGTGCATTATAGACGAACAATATTGATGAAAGAGGTAATGGATTGGAAATACTTCATACTTATGTAGAAGTTGTCATAACAACATCATAGTTAAGTGAATGCTCAAGTATTAATTTTCCTCCTTCCAATCTATGTAGAAGTTCCTAAACTACCCTCTGGTTTGAAGCAGAAAGAATGATGTTTGCTCTATGACATGAATTTGTCTCCTGTTAATATGGGGATGTAGGTCTGTGTTTGGCAAGCCTTTCTTTTGTGATGCGTGAAAATATCAAGGCAATTCAATCCTATGAAAAGATTAGATTTGGGAAACAGCAGTTGGCTATGCTTTCCTTTCACATTCTTGTATTCCCCAGGATAGCTCTTAATTGCAGCTCCAGAGATGACCTATGGCCTCTTTGTAGGAGGCTGCAAGATCTTCAATCACCGCTATATCTCTGCCTCTTGCAACGTCTTTGGGAAAGCAAAGGAGTGCCATTATCCTAAATCATTTGTCCAAGGTCACAGAGGAGGTGAGTGGTGAAGCAGGACTTGAACCCGCTCCAGCACTCTCGTCTCTCTGCTCCATCACTGCCTTCTGCATAATGACTTTGAGGGCCGATAGCAAAACCTTTGGAGCGCTGCTTTGCTGTAGAGGACCTGTCTAATGTCCAGCGTGCAAGCCACCTACTTGTGCACAGTGCCACAAAACCTAAAATGTTCTTGATTGTAATGTGTGGCAGTTGTAAGCACTGAAATCAATTTACTGTAAACATCTGTTCAATGGCAAGCATGTGCTTAAATGTAGCCTTGCGGAGGGAGTGAATGGTGGCAAAAGCTGCCAGGTTCTGGTGTTGCATTTGGCAGCAAGAAGTTTAAATATCTGGAGGCATAAATAGTTTTCAAGTTTGTAGGTGTGGCTGTGTTGCAGTATTGGGGAATGTGTTGAGAAGTTACGCTCAACAAGCTGTCCAGCTCCTACTCATGCTCTTTGCTCTGATAGTGAACTCACAAATTCAGTCTCAGGAGGTTTAAGTCTGGACCTTGAACATGAAATTCATTTAAACAGTTGTGGAGTGTTGAGGGGAGAGGAAGAGGGAAGAGAAAGAAACATCTCAGCTCCAATCTTATTTTTCAGAGAGACCTATCAGCACCTACTAAGTTTTTCCATCGTATTCAAGTAGATGATCGTTATCTACCTTGCAGTAAACATCTGACTTTATCTAAACAATTGTGAAATAACTTGATCCTTAACAGATGTGATGTAATGTACAGGCATCTAGACACCTGACCTTTACAAAAGCAGCCTTAAAAGTCAAACATCATTCTCTTCCTAGCTTCTGTTCCTCTGCAGCCAGGCTACCCTTCACTTGGTCATTTTCTTGTCTAATCTTCATTGAAATAGTTTGACAGAAATCAGAGCTGCTTTGCTGATTTACACCAAATCAGGCTCTGGCTTTAAATTCTGAAGCTTGTAACAAAAATCTTGTGAACTTATCTTCATCACCCAAAAAACCCTCCAAAAGAAATTAGGGTTTCTGTGTCCTAATTCCCATATTAAGGATGCCATTTTCCAACTTGAACCAAACCCGAGAGTGGATATTCATGGACTCAGATTGGGCTTGGAGGCAAAAGGCTTCCTGTTTCCAGTCTTTCGAGAGGTACCTACCTATCAGCAGCACTCTGCAGGGGAAGGGAAGGGTGGAGTAACTATCCCATCAAACATCTTACCTTTTTTTCTGAACCTTATCTAAACAGGTTCAGGCTACTCAAAATTTTATAACCTTTCAAAACCTTACAACCCAGATGTAAAGCAAGAGCCCCTCTTGTTTAACAGCCAGCAAATCAAGGTGTGAAGCTAAGGACATGCAGCAGCAGGAGAGATAAGAAATGTGCCTCTTCTGCTGCATTTATCTTTAATAAGTGGATGCCTAAGAGCTTCAGCTTTCTGTTATCTTTCATAAAGATTTAGCAGAACAAGTGGTACTAAGCCTTTAATGCTGTTGCTTTACATATACAAAAATGCTAATTTTTGTTTCCATTTTCGCTCAGCCTGATTTGAAAAATTTCTATGTTAAATAACAGTTTCTCATTTTGGAAGTTACTTTTTTGAGATGCCAAGCAGTACTGATTATATCAATGGAGTACATTGCTTTTTTTTTTTTTCTCCCTCCTTGTATTTACCCAGTATAGCCAGTAAGCATGATATTTGACATGATTTATTTTGTTTCTCTTTTCATCTCCAAATTTTTGTGGAAATAATCAGAATTACATTGAAACTAGCATCAGAACTTCATTGTGATAAAGCTCCTGTGCTTGTTCAATCTAACGCAAAATGTACAATGTGGAACTTCAAGCCTTTGTCTGACTTCAGGGTGTGTTTATGCCCATGCTAACTTGATACCTTTTCCTCTGGCTTGTGGTCCTATTGTAGATGATGTTCTGCAAGTTCTGAGTTTTGCAGGTGAGGCGCAGCCCCGTAAGCAATTTGTCTAACCCTTTGGTGTTGGTACAGGTCTACGGTAGGGCAAGGACGGTTGACCAGAGGATGGGACTGGGCCACCCTGGGTTTGTGATGTTCCTTTGCTGGGACCAGTCACTGTAGACATAAAGGGAATAATTGTGCTATATATCACTGCTCTTTCTTATCTCAGCTTTTACAATGGTCTGCCATGGTCTTGGTTGGTGTATTTCATGATGATCTATTGATTTTAATCAAGTGATGGTAACTTACGTTACCCAGATCCCAGCATGATGAAACTTGACTCTTCAAGCCAGTCCTCCGGATGTGTCTCTTAGACGGCTTGTGAGATCTGCTAAAATCCAGCAGTTTATATTCCTGACCACAACTGCTATTTCTGGCACAAGCACGTCAAAACACTTTTTATTCTATGGCAGCATGCCTGTCCTCTTGTCTCTGAAACATGGTTTTCTTGTGAGGATTAACAAAACTGGTTGTAGCCAGGCTACAGTAGTTTGTGTTGGGAAGTGTTGTCTCCTACCCAGAAGCCACAGCAGTATTTCCTACTACGTAAGTTAGACACCTAAGAAGATTCAGATTTTAATTTTAATTTGTTTTTCTTTACTGGAGAGAAAAAAAAAAGCGACACAGAAACCAAATTAGTTGGTCCTGCATTGCACAGAGAGAATGATTAATCTCCTGCATGCAGGAGCATCTGTCTACTACTCCTGCTTGAATTCCTCAAAAGGCTAAGAGTGTTTCTAATGGTCATTTAAATAATAAATGCCACCACACTCATTAGGGGTGTATCAGTCGTTCTTTTTCTGCTCTGGTGCTTGTTGTATTCTATTAATATTTATTGAATTCAAGGAAATTCATCCTGAGCTAGTGGTCCACATTTCTTTTCAAGGTCACCAAATATAAATATTTTATTTATCTAATTTAGAAAAACTACATTAGATGCGATGCAGCAAACATGACAAGAGTATGAATTAGTGGAAAGCTTCCCTCGGGAAATGTATCCAGGTACCAGTAATGGATAATTATAAATCCGATGGCTTCTCTCCTAGTAGGTAATAAAGATACATAATGGCAATACAAACCCTTACCTGAAAGTGTGCACGTGGCAATAGCAGTGAGTAGCAAAATAGACTATTTACTATGAGAGCAGTGGAAGCACCCAAATCTCTGGTATTTGGACCCTAACTAGACTTATTAGAGCTTCAGCATCAAAATTTTACATGGCTATGCACGTGGGCTGTATGGCAGATTTTCTGCAGCCCTTTGGGAGTGAATATGCCTAAATCCATTAGATGCTTGATGATGTGTCTTATGTTGGCTCAAAGGTGCCAGCTAAAAAGCATGCCTGTAGCAACCATATGAGTGACCAGAGTAGCTCATCTTGAGTATTGCACGGTGTTTTCTGACCCTGGCAGCCAACTGTTCTCCCTTCAAACAGGGCCACGTTACCTACTTGCTGTGCATGTGTAGCCCAGGAAGGTCCTGTTTCTTTCCCAACGGTTACGAGATGAAGAGAAGATCCTACTGAAATGCTGTGTTCTGTATGTTCCTGTAGATTAAGCCATCCATGCCCTTTTCTGCTGCATATTCAACTTCTGCACACTAGGAGCCCGTCGTCTTTGTGTTCCCTGGAGGTGTAGAAATTCTTCTTTTATGATGATTTAATTTTGAGTAAGCATCATCTTTTCTTTATGTTCATCCTGCCCTTTCCAAAAAGAAGGCGACGTGACGGAGGCTACACTTTAGAAATTAATAATAGCATTCTTGCAAATGCTGTCTATAAGAAAACAATGCTTCAAAAAGGAAAAAAGCCAGTAGATTGTGTTTACCTCCTCAGAATGTTCACCAAGGAACAGTTCCCCCAAATTGAGTTTTGAGCTGCAAGAATCAAAGAAAACAAATGAAGTGGCACTTAATTTAATTGAAAATTGTGCTTGTGGGTTTTTGTGTCTGCATTAAATTTTTAGCGCATTGTAGTCTTTTGCTATTGCTAAGGTTAAAATTAAAATTAAGTGTTTATTGCTATTGTCTAGAAATATCGCAGACAAAGCACAGGCTCTAAAGAAGTGGGTGTTGAATAACTTCTGTCTTTGTAGCAGTTCAGATTTTAAATAATACATACACAGTATCTAAGGGAGATGTTACAGGAGAATTGTCTGTACAAAGGAAAGGTAGTAATTCTGGAGCTTTGACTTAAGTGGGGTGTGACCTGTGCTGCTTCCTGGCTTTCCACGTAAGCATTCCTATGGCCTGTTGTACTGGGTTTGCGTGGCCAGGTGTTGGTGGCGGG
>NW_009628059.1:0-20329 GCF_000690535.1 Cariama cristata
CCACCGCGGGGGGTCTTGGGGAGATCCCCGAAAGTCCTTCGTGAGGCCTGCCCGGCAGGAGAGCCCCGACTTGGAAAGATGCGGTGGGCCTCGCCCACGAAAGCGGCGTTGTGATGTTTCCTTCCCTCACGGCATTTTAGCAGGCTGCCCGGGAAAGGAAAATACAGTGCAAAGGGATGATTTTCTTAGCTGTGTCACGTGTAGCCTCTTAGTAGAGTTAAATGTAGCTATGTTTGAGAAAAACAGACTATAACTGTGTATTCTGTGCTCATCTGAATATCTGTGATCTTCAGGTAATCTTATATGCAGCTTCCACCATACTTTTAGTAATGTCATGAGGTAGCTAACAAAAAAACAGGCCTACTTTTAATTCTGTAAAACTTCTGAAAAATGTTTATTTCTATTAACACTAACTGTTGGGCAAAATGTTACTTGGTAGTGTTGTCTTAAAGCTATGAAAAGGTTTATGTGAGTTTTTACACTGGTAATTGGAAACGTCGTCTTATTGGAGGTGATGATTGTAAGAAACAAAGAAGCACAGCTTCTTTATGTAGGTGTTTAGATGAGTCAAGCAGGGGTGATACTTTCCTGAATCTGTTTCTCATAAACTGGGAAGTCAGCCATTAGCAGCCTTGGCTCTAATGGCGATGGAATAATGGAGTTCACGACCCTGAGTGTAGTGAGGAGGACTAGTAGCAGAGTACAGAACCTGGACTCCAGTTTATGCAGGCAACAGGTAGTTGAGATTTTACAGGAGGCAACTTTGAAAGTTGGAGGAGCCAAAGAGGTGGAGGACTGTAAGGACAAGGACATTCTATGCTGATAGTCATGACAACAAGTAAATGTGTTGAGGGATGGGCACAGCTATGTCTGCACTCTGGGAATGGCAAAAAGAACATAATGCAGGAGGTGGAAGCAAGGACAGGCTATAAAGGAGAAGGATAAAACCCGTTGTCTGGACCCGTAGGTACAATGCTAGGAAAGCCAAAGTTATAGTGTTGAAACTAGCAAGGAATGTCAAGGGTGACAAGAAGAACTTTTTACTCCTGCATTAGCAGTAAAGGGGGAAGGGGGAAATGTGAATCTGCTGCTAAATGGGGCAAGTGATTTAGGAAGAGCAGACACATAGGCTGAAGTTCTCTTCCTTCTTGCACGAGTCTTCAGAACTGATGTCCCCTAGGCTTTGTATTTAAGACACGGGATTCAAGGAAAGGAACGACCAGCAATGGGAATGTGTCAAGTTAGGAATCTCTTGAGAAATCCCAGCCCAAACAAGTCCATAGGACCTGCTTGGGATATATCCCAAGAGAGCTGACGGATGTCATTGTGAGGTTGCTGTCATGATCTTTGAGATGTTGTGGAGTCCGGCTGCAGCTTAGTCAGCCTTACTTCAGTCCCTTGGAAAATCATGAAGTTCTCTTGGAAGCTATTTGTACGCACGTGAAGGAGAAGGCAACTGGCAATAGCCAACATGACTGTATTTGTAACCTGATTACCTTTGGTGATGAAATTACTAGACCTGTAGATCCAAAGCCTTAGATGTCATCTATGTTAGCTGTAGGAGGAGTTTTGAAACAGTCTCCTGTAGCATCCTCTTCTTTGAGTTGGGATGTTACAGATTGTAAACTACTAGGTGAGTAAAAAGACCCTGTCAGGATCATCAGGCTCAAAGAGGAGTTGCTAGTGGTTCATACTTTACCCGAAGCTGGATTACAAGTGGCATTCCTCAGAGTCTGTCCTGGGATCAGCTCTGTTGATAGAGGGAGGACGTGAGATGCACCCTCATGATATTTATGGATGGGGAACGTGCCATAGATAGCTAGGCAAGGGCTGGAGGAATGGGTCATCAAGTATCTCATAAACTTTAACCAAGGAAGCTGAGAATTCCAAGTGTGAAGTCCTGCACCTGGGCCTGTACTCTGCAGTGGTGCAGGCTGGGGGACTACCCTACTGAAAGGACCAGGGGGTCCTGATGGACAGTGGGCTAAACATGCCCCAGCACTACGTGCTGGCATTCAGGCCTATGAGGCTGTATTAGCAGGAGGATAGCCAGCGAATCAAGGGAAGTGATGATTCTTTACTTGGCAGGTATTAGGGTGCTCCTGGAGTGCTGTGTCCATTTTGGGCCCATCAGTACAGGAAGGCTGTTGATAAACTGCTGAGGGAGCTTGTTAAGCCACAGCAGCCCTTCAGAGCTCCCAAGGAAGTTAACAAGAAGCTGGTGCCAGACGGTTCACAGCCGTGCGTGGTGGGAGGCTGAAAGGAAATAGCCATGAATTGAAACAAAAAAAGCAAGAGAGGTTGCAACTTGATGTAAAGTGAAGCTTTTTCACTGTGGGGACAGGCAAGCAGTGGAATGGGATGCCCAGAGAGGTGTAGCCTCCATCCTTTGAAATTTTCAAGACCCGATTGGATAAAGCCTTAAGTAAGCTACTCTGATCTAATGGCTGTTCCTGTTTGGAGTTGGAGGTTGGACCAGAGACCACCTTGGGTCTCTTCCAACTGGAATGAGTCTGAATTTGAAACTGCTCCTTTGAGGAATGAAGTACCTCTTTAGGCTCACCATGTTGGTTGCTTGATCAGAGCAGACTCTGCTGCCAGTCTTGTCTTGTAATATATAGTTGTAATGTTATGTAATAGCAGTGTATCTTCTGTATGTGAGCTGTTACATGGAATAGCTGAAGCTTGTTTCAGTAGAGTTATACAGGTACCTGTTTGTGTTGTGACCATTGCTTGAGCATTAGGGAGTTCAGTGGTATTTCCTGCTTTCCAAGACGGGGAGGTGTGCTGAGATTAAGGGCTGGAAAGTCTGATGGGAATTAATAAGCATGTGTCCCTTCTATCCAGTGACACTCCTTCACAGTAATATCTGTTGACTTGTCAGGCCTCCAATGGCTGTAGCATCTAGAGTTGATTTGGGGGTTTCTTCTGGCGAAGCTTCCTGTGTAGATAGCATTTTATGTCAGTTTTGTTTTGTTTGTTTTTTCCCTAGCCACCAATGATCAACCTGAATGTGGATGATGACGTACAGTTTGTGAGAAGTAAGTTGCTGTGTTCCGTGTGTGAAGATTATTCTTGAATTATTTCGTGCTTTTTTACAATGCTGAGTACATGCTGTAAACAAATGAGAAATTGTTGTGTATCTAATATAGGCAGAACAGGACGAATGCTGCATGCTAAATGAAATAACAGGTATGAAGCAACACATTCTTCATAGTTTTTCCTCTTTAAATCTTCTGCAAGTATATCTTCCCGCTGCTATAAACAAAATAATGTACGGGAAAAGTGAGTAAGAGAAAGCTGGAACATCATGCTGGCAAATGTTGGTTTTCAACTGGTATTAATCAATGTAAATATAAGCTTGAGTGAATTTGGGTTGGTTTTTTGTTTTGTTTTTTTCTCACCAATTGGATAGTCTCGCACATCTCACAGTAACACAGTCCAAAACCGAGTTGTTGAACCCGTCACTTCATGTTAAAGAGTGCGCAATCTTGCAGCTATGGAATGAGTGATATCCTATGAGTACAACTGCGTGTCTCATTCATCCTGGGAAAAATACTGAAGTTTGAAGTAGACTGTTTTCTGGGGAAGCTTCCTTACACACATGCACACCGCCATGTGCTTGAACACACGTGCACACATGTTCTCTTGAAGCATTAGACTGGAGTATTACTCAGTGACACAGTTTGGCCAGATATGAAATACCTGGTTTGCTTTGCAGGAGAAAAGACCAGTAACAGCAGGATTTGACAATCTTTCATTGACTGTAGCATTGGATGAGTGTGCATGTGTACCACATCTTTTTTTGTGCCTCAAAAATACATGCTTTTTTGTGCTTTATGCATAAAATATACATAAATAACAATCTAAAGTTAAACGAGCTGTTCATCAGTAACTTTTCTGCTGTTTCTGCAAATATGGTGGTAATGGATACACATAGCACAGGGATCTCTCTTAAACCTGTGGTCTCCTGGTATCTGTAGATCTTTATTGCATTAGTAAATTAAACAATGGCATGACCAGTTCTTTTGCCCTGAGGCTAAATAGTACAACCAGAGTTTGTCCATATGTTAAGTTCTCGTCCTCTAAAATGTCCAGGCTGAAACAGTCCCTGAAACCAAGCTAACTCCTGAACCATGCCAGAATGTTATTTGGGAGATCTACTGGTTAATCTGGGCCAAAAGGATGTGAAAAAACATTTTAACAGTGTCATGGAGCAGATGATAGAGCTGCAGTTCTCTGGCAGTGCCCTGACACTATCTATAGTTAACCAAAGTTTCATTGGTATTCATTCAGTAGTCTGAGCTCATGTCCTACAGAACATACAGTTACACAACTATTAATATCCATACTAGCAGTCGGAAGTCATGAACATTGAAAGCATGAAGGTGCATTCTTGCTATTTAGATACCTTCATTTGTTTGCAATGATTGTATATGTACTTAGACTTTATATGAGGCCATTGTAATGTCAGCATTAATAATTGCAGTGCTTTCAGACTTTTATCTTCATTTTTACTTCATCACTGTTGGGTTTTTTTAAGGAACACTTCATACTTACGTAGTAGTTTACCCTAAATATTCTATCAAAACTTTACAGGAACTCTGAAAGTCAAAAAGCCTCGATTTGACGCGTCCTTGGTTTATTTGACCCGAAAATTCATGGATCTTGTCAAAACGGCTCCAGATGGTGTCCTTGATTTAAATGAAGTAGCAACAACACTTGGCGTACGAAAACGAAGAGTGTATGACATCACCAATGTGTTGGATGGAATCCACTTAATTCAGAAAAGATCTAAGAATCTTATCCAGTGGGTGTGAGTTGGCTTTGAAACTTCTAAGTTCTGAAACAATCGAACCCAGTGGTGATGAGTAATGTTTATAACTTTGAGAATATTTTTAAGTATATTGAATTACTTTCAATATATAAAAATATTTTAATTTCTTCTGTATCTTTGGCTGTCTGAATTACTTACTATACTAATAAGTATCAAGTGCAAAAGCACAATGAGGTGTATTTCAGCAGAGCAAAGGATGCCAGAGTTCCTCGTTGTTTTCTGTTAATATAATTTGTGTTCAGTAAACAAGCTATTATTTATATAAACATACTAGACAACTTTCATATTCTTCTAGAGGTTCTAATCTTGACCAAGTTGTTGGAAAAGCGCCAGAGCAGCAAAACCTTAAAGATGAACTTTCTGACTTGTCAGCCATGGAAGAAGCTCTGGATGAATTAATCAAGGATTGTGCTCATCAGTTATTTGAACTAACAGATGACAAAGAAAATGCAAAATATCCTTTTAACTCTTGCATTACTTTAACACGTGGTTTTGGTTGTGAGTACTTCGGTATCTAGTAAAAAGTGTAGGCTGGTAGCACGGGTATGCAGTAATACTTCGTAATGAGTTTTATAATAGGAAACTTTTTGGTTATTTTATATTAGTGTATACTAGTCATGTGCCCTGCTTTGCAGTATCATGCACAATCTAGCCTGTTCTCAGGGGAGTGCTATTTGTGTGACCTTTCCGCTGCGGAAGAATGGAAGTGGGGCCATAGTCTTAGTACCCTGACCATCACCTTGTTCTCTCTGTTATAGACTAAAGTTGTCTCAGGGGCAGGTCTTGACCTACCAGGGAGATTGAGTTGCTTAGTGAGATGAGAAAGAGGACCCAAAACAGAGTCCCAGTGGCCTCTTGCCAAGAAGATCCAGTGGTACGTTGGTTGTGTCCTAATACTGCTCTCTCTCTTGAGAGAGGTTCCAGTGCAATCTTGTCTTTCAGATGGGTTTCAGATGGGAAGAGAGATTTAATATGACATAGACATTGGATTTTGGCTTTGGTTTACAATAAAATATTACTTAGCTCCCTTGTCTAGCAGAGTGTTAAGGTCTGTGCTCAAATGAAACGTGCCCGTTTTCTGTATGATATCAGGAAGAATTCCCATTACACCTTACGTGTTCCGTTTAAGAAAATAATTCTGTAGTTTTCCAGGAAATTATTTACATGCATAGTTATTACAAGACAAAGAAGTAGTTTCTCAAGGGCAATATTCCCTCTGTTTTGTAGCCTTAATGACAACATCTGTGAAAACTTTGTCAAATGTGTGTGGCTTTTTAATATAGAAAATTTCTATTTTTTGAAAGCTTTTTCCTTCCCAGAAATAAAGAAAAAAGGTTTTCCACTTGTTATCTAATACTTTATTTTACAAAGCTTGTATTAAAGTAACTTCAGCTGAACTATTTACTGATTTTCTTAAGTCAGTATTGTGCTTCAGCATATCTTAACATCATAATCTTTGCTTGCGCCTATTAGCAAATTTACTTTACAGAATCCTTGACCAATGTATACACTAGCTTATGTGACATATCAAGATATCTGTAGCATTCAGGCATTTCAAGAACAGATTGTGATTGCAATCAAAGCTCCAGAAGAAACCAAATTGGAAATACCAGTTCCTAAAGAAGTAAGTTTCTCTCTTAAGTAACATTTCTCTCTTAAGGGAACAAAAGTTCTCAAATCTGATTTTTGCAGCCACAATCCAGTTTCTTTGTCATGTATAGCAAATACTGGTACTTCATTGTTCCTGTGTTCCACTAAACAATGCTGTAGAGATAATAGTCTAAGAAACTTATTTTCAGTATTTTTCTGTTTATGTAAATTATTAAACAATAAACATGTCTGAGCTTTAGTTTATTTGATTTTGCTGGAGAGAATGGAACAGCTGTAATAAATGTCACTTATTTACACTATCAGTTTGTTTGCTAATTACTAGGGTAATGAAACTTCCAAGGAGCTGTTAATGTTTGTATACTAAAATCTACAAAAATTGTAAATCTAACCAAACAAAGCAATAAGCATGGTTTGATAATGATCTTAACAGCGCGTAAATGCTGTCTTACCACTTAATGAGTAGATGGCTTTTGTTACTATAATTTTAAAGCACGAAATGCACAGTATGGTTAACAAAACATTTTGGCACTCCAGTAGATCATGTCAGGATGGATTTGTCATGGAGGTGGGGTGCTGTGCCCTGTCTTCACCTCACGGTACAACATGCATCCTCCCGTTCGGGTCCTACAGAGGAGCCATCGCTTTGCCCTCTGCACCCAGTCACACTGCACCTGCGTTGGGGCCTATATACTGGGAACCTACTGTTTAAAGTAGTGCTGTGAAAGAGGGGAAATACTGGAAGTAAGCTGAAGATAACAAATGAACCTTTAATTCTGTTTTCCTTTTGCGTGTGGAGTTTTTATAATGTTCTTAATTGTGTAGTCATCAAATTTGCCTTGCTGTGTGCACGGAAAGGGAGATGTCATCATAGGAAAAGGAGGTATGAATCAATAGAACCAGAAGACTTGAATCCACTGCATAGACCTCCAGAGGTTTCCCTGGTAAAAGGAGCTGGCTATCATGCTGTGGGGATGAAAAAGATAAAATTTCAGAGGCTTCCTGAAGCAAAAGAAGGCAGGATTTAAAAAGCTGTATTTTAGAGAGGTTGTCTATTAAATTTGATTAGCTCTGTACCTTGCAACGTGATGTCTGCTGAAAGAAAGCAGAAGTAATATGGTTTAATTGCTCTGGCATGTTATTAAAGCTGCTGTGTGCTCTGATTGGTTTTCTGATACATGGCATTGACTTATCAAGTTTTAAATTTTGTTACTCTTCCTGAACATACAGTAAATCTTAGTCATGTATCTAAAGGTTTATCTAAAGGTAAAAAGACTAAACGAAGATTTGTGCATGTTCATCAAAAATGAAACCTTGTTAGCTTAGTGGTGCTTAATAACTGGCCTACAAATCTGTGTAATAGTCATAATTTATGTAGAACTAGTAACACAATTTTAAATAGTTATGTCATTCCTGTATTTGTTCTGTTCTTAATCTACCAGCTTTAAAATATGTGCAAAACCAGATAACTGGTGTGTAAGATTTGTTCTTTGGTTTATATGCAAGTTGCTGTTTTATAGGATTGCATAGAAGTACATGTGAAGAGCACAAAAGGACCTGTTGATGTGTATCTATGTGAGGTGGAACAAGAGAAGCCAGGTGCCAAAACTTTTGAAGATGTGGATACTGTCACTTCTGAAACTGAGCCATCAGTTCCTCCTGACGAAGGTAGTGTCTTCTATTTACATTTTTATCCCCATGTAATACCTATTTTTGAAGCCAGTCATACCATTCTGGTAAAGTTGAAAACTGTACTGTACAAGTATAATTTTCTGGGCATAGTCTGTGGGCCAAGATGTGTGGGAGGATAGGAAACGCCTGAAAGAGAAATCTCTGGTGGTGTGTTACCTCACAGCAGCAGGAGGTCAGAGAGTCAGGCATGTGCACACACAGCAAGGCACTCTTGTGCCCTGACCCTTTCCTTCCTCTGCTCATTCCTGGTTTCCTGTCGGGGCTGCGCTCTGCGGACGGAGCAGTGTGTGTCAGCTCTCCGCTGCCTCGCTGCAGAGCCCAGCAGCTCAGCCGAAATAATCGCCATGAGAGTTAAGATGCCGTTTCAAATGAGACTGTGCTGCTCTTGCTCATTACTGCCCTGCCTAAGGGAGGGCAGACGGAAGAGGGGATGTAGTAGTCTGATCTCCCAGAACAAGATTGGCTGGAATATAGTCTCTCAAGAGCCCTAATGCTGCAGGATGTTGTGGCTTAAAAATAAATGTGGCGGGAATTGCAGTAGCTCAGAACACAAAAGATAAATTATTTTTAGCAGTGCTGCTTTATAGTTGAGGGGAAGAGTTGACTTTGTAATTTTAGGCATTTTTTTACTTTATTTTGCTTGTGAAATGAGTCAGAATTGTATCTCCTACAATGATAGTGATCTTATTCCTTTTTTTTACTTTCCTTTCAAAGTGAGATCTCCGCGGGAAGAAAAATACAAACCACCTGAGATGACAGATTAATTACAACTCAAAATCTAATACGGAATGTAAATATCTGTGTTAGAGCTTTTCCAAAGCTGCTTAGATCTGCAAATTTATTAACCTGAAATTTTAAATTTTAAACAACAGTGGATTGGTTGAGTGCTTTCACAGGGTTGCTTCTCTTCCCAAGTCAAAAGATGACAGTTCCTAGAGTTGCTTTTAGGAGCTTTGTTTTCATAATTGCATGTGATCTAAAGAGCTTTGGGAAAATGGTATTTTTAGCTTATGAAATAATTTTAATTGACAGAAAACACAGGCAATTAATTAATTCTAAAAAATGAAGATTTGAAAACTTTCTGGAACAATCCACAGTCCTTATGAGAATGTATATAATAAAGAAATGCACTTTTCAGTTCTGAGGCTGCACTACTACTAAGCAGGATTGTCAAATATGAGTGTAACAAAGAACTGGTGTATCAGAAGCCTTCGCTATAAGGAACAAGATGTAAATATCATGAGAGTTATGCCTTACACTGTGTGGATGCTGTTTGCATTGTTTGCATCCAGCTCTGCATCAACTATGGTATCAACACTGAAGTTAAATAATTGGGCTTTTTGTATATATCTGTATCATGTCTAGGTAGTTACTGATGTAGATTTATTGAGATGGTTTGCATTTCTGCCTTTGTACAGCAAAGAAATAAAATAAGCTTATAAAATATTAAATAATCTAATCAGTCTAATGAACCATTGGGTTGTCTTTGTTGGAATTCACTGGGTAACTACAAACATTAAAACTGATCTGAAAATTTTAAATCTGTTATACGTGATGCTGGCAGCTAGCAGTTAGATCTGATTCTTGTGATGCCACAATACCCTCGCAATTTTCAGAAGAAACATTACGATCAATAACTACTTAAATGAGTCCCTTCCCATTTCTAGAGTTTACATACAGCATAGCTTTAGCCTAATACCATGATCTCTTTGTGGCTTTAGCTTGCAAAAATATGTAAAATACTTTAGAACTACATCTATATTCATCTATCTTTAGTGTCTGTAAAATGAAGCCTCAGAATTCTGATCCTGGGTTTTCTAAATGAATTAACTGTCACCCTACAAATGCCATACTTGGGCTTACTTCACTCCAGTACTGAAAAGTGTACATCATAGATTTCTGCATGGGGAGGGGTTGGGTGGTTTGTTTCTTTCTTTGTTTTTAAAACAGGACTCCTGAGTCCTCCTTTTCCTAATCATGCAGTACCAACAACTCTCCATCTACTCACAAGTGAGAAAAGCAAAGCTAATAAACCCCGAACACTTTAACCAGCAACTCTACAGCTATTTTAGACAGATACTGTGAAATTAAATGCCCTGCATTCTACTAATAAATACAAATAAGGTAGGGCAGCTGACACTGAAGAGCTTAAATACACATAAATACAGATTGAGAGTTAACCCAGTTTTCTACGAGGTTCACTAGTTCTGCAAAATGTGTAGTATTATACTATGCAGATTGGGAAATAGACTGGGTGCAAGCTTGTGTTGGGAAGTAATCTTGAGTTGTTGTGTATGTGCCACCAGCTTCCAGCTCCAGAATATAGGACTTCAGTGTTGGATACTATTTTTCTGCATCTCCACAAAATGCAGACTACAGGCCGAGCTGTTACAACACTAAATAAAAGCAAAGTGAAAGCACGTTCCGTACATAGATGACAGTAAAAATGGGGAAGGTGCTCCTCCAGTGAAGCTGGGGGCGGGCGTTAAAATTAAGAAATCATTTTTTTTGCACAGAAGGGTTGTCCTTTTCCTTCAGCAGCTGGCTTCTTTCCACACGGCAAACTTGCTGTTTGATTTTTTTTTTACGCTGTTGTTCTGTTTTGCTGGGGAGAGAGGTCTGTGCCCGAGAGAAGTACTGATCCCCCTGCACTGCTTCAACAACTTGGGGTGATGTTCGCTGTGAAACACGTAAAAAATTCCAGCACCAAAACTTAACCCTGAATGCTATGCGTTATGGTTTTTTTGCATTATGATTTTGTTATGTGATGATACAGTCTTTTGAACTGTGGAGTAAGGAAGTATGCTTTTACAAAATAACCATCTTATAAACATTAAGGAAGACCGTCTTCAAGAGCAGGAGATGCTTTATTAAATTGAAACATTAAGATTTTTCATTTTGAACAAGTCTCTAGTGATTCTGTTTTTCATCCCTCCTTTCAGTGGGTTTTCTAGCTGTAGAATTCATTTTAACTTCGAGTTATGCAATTATCACAGTGAAATGGGATAACCTGTAATACGACAGTTATTTTCTTAAATACTTTCAAAATAAATTTAAATAATTTCAAATAAATTTCAAAATAAATTTCTTAAATTTATTGTTTTAATAGTGCAGCTTTAGTGGAACAAACGGACTTCTGAAGATTAAACCACTTTGTTGTTAGTTCTTGGATACTTACAGTATTACCCACTTGCAATACTGGAAAACAATGTATTGTATAAGCTCAGTACGCTAAGTAGCTGAAAAGATTAGACTTGGACTTGAGGAAAAGTTTCTGAGTGATGCTGAACTTAAATACGTAAGTCACAAGCTTGCTTAAAAAGTAAATGTGATAGGACCTTACTCTGCATTTGTATAATAATGCTTCATTTTTTTTCTGAAAGGTTATTAAGATTAAAGTAGTTTTGTTGAGTCCATATCTGTCCGTTTTCAACATATTTGTATGTGTAAGCACTTCCCTTGGCTATTTGAGGACTCTGCCTGTAATAAATTAAAAAGCTCTAACAATGTTTTTGTCTTTCCTTCGATAAGAATGGCTGAGCATCTAAACGCATTAATCAGCAATAGCAAGAGCCAGGATCTGTAATTATAAAATGGCCTGGTTTTGCTGACTCTGTAACTGGAGCAAACGCCGCAAGTTGCCGGTTCAGCCCTTACTTGGTATGGGAAATTACCCATCAAGAGTTTTCAGATGCGAATTGCAATTTTTCATTAATGTGATCTGTAAAAACAGAAGATTGCTTTAAATTATTTTCTTTTGGAAAGCACTTAAAAGGCAGCAAATTCCTTCATTTTGAATAATCTTTTTGTTGTGTGTGAAGACCCTCATTTATAAGCATAATTAAATTACACTGATTTCAAAAGTCACTTCAGCTCTTGTAGTTTTCAGTGGTGAAGTTAGCCTGCTTGCTAGACCAACGGCTGGTCCCCAGCAGCTGGAGTCGACTGCAAGCTTCAAACCCTTGTGTGTTCCACAGTCATGGTGTATCGGCTGGCTGTGGCACTGTGCTGGGACTTAAGTAGCTGCTGGGTTTATCCGGAGCAGGAGTCTGCTATTTTTCGTTCCACTTCTGGCCTGCCAGCAGTAATTTGTGAGAAGTGTGTTGAGGCTAAAATCAAATTATAGTTGGTGTTTACAGTTTATATAAATCTGCACGAGGATTCTCACATTGTGTCGACTGAAGGACTGGGATACTTGTTTGTAAAAAAACGTGGTATATGTTTGGAAGGAAATCTTACCTGATGCTTGGAGAGAAAGAGAAGCTGGGTTCTTTCCATGTAACTGGTACATGGTTCCTTCCCTCTCCATCACCCCACTGCAGTCTGAGGGTGGGCTATCTAAGGGCCTGTAGTTCTGCTGACTGGGCAGCTGCCACCTGACCGTGGGCTTGCGGTACCTTCGCGCAGGGTGATGCATGAATGAGGTAGTGTTTGTCATCGCCCCTCGATTCAGTGGTGGGGATACAGGAGACAATCCTAGAAGTTGGAAAAGCACATTCCAAAGATACAAGCTCAGAACATCGTTAGTCTTTTTACTGACTTTTATTAGGCTTCTGACATTTCATAGCATCCTTCTTCAGAAGGAAAACTTGGCATTAGCCCTTCAAATGAAAACTTTAGGAATCTAAAAATCTACAAGAAGCTATTCAAGTTCCTGGAACGGTTTTGCTTTCAGTATTTTGTAGATTCTAATGCAAATCCTGCACAGATGTGCATTTAGATAATGCAGTATTCTTTTTCAGACAGACAAGCAATTTTGGTGGTACGGCTGTCATTTTCTAATGAACTTTTTTTTTTTTTCCCATCTATAGCCATAAAAATGTCACAAGCAGGTTACAGCAGTAGTTGTTGTTTCTCTAACATGCAGCCGAAGCGCACATTGTGAAAAACAAAACAAAAATTGATAACGTTTTTCTTGCAAATTAGGAAGGTGTCAGATCAAAGTTTCAACAAGCTCAGAAAGGGAAAATCTGTATTTTTACAAGGCATGCAAATTCTTAAGAGGCTTGCTGGCTCCTAAATGTAGGATAACATTTGTGTGCATGAACTGTGACCTCAACATTAAAAGAGTTCATTTCCAAATGTGAAAATAAAAGTTATCTGTCAGAAGAAAAGTTCAAAGTCCAGTAAAAACATTTCAGAATTTATTTGGATAATAAAATTTTAAAGGGGATTGTAAATTAGAGATGGGCCCAGGCCTTTACGTGCAAGTTAAGAAGCAAGTACCTACAAACTTGAAGAGTAAACCAAGGTCAATAGACCCCATGTTCATTATACCAGGTTGAAGCTAGATACAAGACTTCTCTAGAGAAGCAGTATCTGTTTGCAGGCAGTTACCTACCTCTTTCTTTTCTCACAAGCACACAAAAAGAAGTTCTTGAACACAGGTACCTGTATGAAACATACCCTACTAAATATTGCAAGTGGTAAAATTTTAGCATGGCATCTGGAACAAGGGAAGGCGTTAATGTGATTTTGAAAAGGAGGACACACAGTATCTCGAATGCTGTTACTGCTAAGATCCATCTTTCTGCAAACTGTGATGAGACTGCTGCTGACATTCTCATCTGCTCAGTTGTACTGTGCCTGTGCTCTTGTTCACAAGTGCCCAGAAAATAAATTGTATGTCGAATGAATGAAAGAATGAACAAGCGAATGAACGAACAAATGAAGAACGAATCAATGAACTCTCATTTTCCCCTGATGAGACTGATGAACATTCAGACTATTTCTTCCTGACCATACAGCAGCTATGAAATTACTCAGCGTAACACCAGACACTCTGCTGTTAGCTGGACACTCAAGGATCAAACCAAGCTTCCCAGAAGTTAGTTGTGATCTCTTCATGATCCCTGAAACACCTATGAAAACAGGACAATATCCACACGTTGCCTCCATCGCTTACACTAAAGGAGGTTGCACAGAATTCATAGTCGAGGGCAGAGAACCATGATTTACTTGATAATGGTACTCGCCACAAATCATCAAAGAACCCTTTTACCAAGCAAAGTTCTCATCACCAATGCCGGTAATACTGTAGTTTTGTGTTAGAAACATTTTCTCATGGCAAAAATCCGCCTGGTCTTGGGAGACAGATTCAACTGCCCAGCAATGTGTGCCAGGCCTTCAAACTGGTGAGAAGCTACCGGAGATGATGATTTCTGTGCTTACTCAGCTAAAGAGAAAACAAACACCTTTGAAACGATGCACAAGGATCCCATCCTGGGAGAATGTTCATGAGGGAAATACAGAGATTTGCCTCAAGAACTGCAGGATCAATTCTTCCTGTGACTACAGGTTTGAAAGTAAAAGCAAGATACTGTGGAAACATTAGCATTGCCTTTCTTTTCAGATCAAACAAGTCTTAATTGCAGATTTGTCTTGGAGAACTGAATAGAGGGATAAATACAAATGTCAGTCTTTCAATTGCCAAAGCTGACACATAGGTTGGCAGGCTCAATGCACAGATCAGTGGCTTTGATTTGTTTGGAAAGTATCAAAAACACTGACAGCCCTGGGCCACTGAACAGCACAAAAGGAAAATATGGATTAGTGTGTATTTACTGATTAATTATGTGTTTCACCCAGTCTGAAAGACTCACTGTATTAAAAATTTACTGCAGATTGAAGCTCATGAATCTTACTTCTTTTTAAAAAGGAATTAAATTTGTGATAATAGATGATCACTCCATAAACTCTTAGAAACAAGTATCTTCTAAATGAAAGTATCTTTTATTCTCCATCTGTAAAATACTGTTCCTTTATACATGGAGAAAATATAGACAGTTATAATCTGGAGGGAAGGGGTTGGAAGGCTGTCCAGATATTGTCTGTATGCCATGTATGTGTCTCTGAGGATCTGTTGCCTAGAAATAAAAACAGGACAACAATAATTGTTTACATAGATGTTGCCTGAAAACTTCTCAGGCATTTATGCTCCCTCTGCTGGCTTTATGCCAATGGACCATTTCTTAAATTGACAAGTGGGAGCTATTTTTGGGGTGTAAGGAGGGAAGTCTGCAAAACGGCGTTTATGATTTGGAGAGAAAATTATACAGCTGTAAAGGGGGAAAAAAAAATCTCCCAACACCACTTAAAAATTTTTTTATCAGCTTTGAAATCAAAACCTGATCAGGATGGTGTCTGTTCATTCAATGAATCACTTCTGATCAGTTTAACAAAATGGAGGTTCAACTAGAAATAGTCACTCAGCCACGTGCTTTATTGACAGCAAATGGTGGTTTTGAAATAGGCACAAGTAAGCTGAATAAATTAGACTTGGAGCTGAATTCTTACAGTTCCATATTTTGTATAAGTAATTCTCAGTGTAAAAGTAATAATGGATTCATAATGGTAATACTGGTAGTACAGATGAATCACTGAGATACAGAACTATGATGATCAGAAGGATGAGATTTGGGGTTTCTGTTTCCATATAGAGAGAATCTCAGCGTGGGCTGTCCTCTACGGGCAGTTTTACTTACATACACACCCATATATCCTTTCAACACCACATCACACTACTAACAGGCAGCTTGCTGCCTCTGGACAAATAATTCCTCTGTGCTGTGCCCATTTGCAAAAAGGGGGTGACTGCCTTGATCTCCTCTGCAAACTCCTATCAGTCCTGCTCTGCAGTGACTCCTCAGAGTGTACCAGCTTCCCCAGGACCCTCCAGAGGATGCTTGCCCAGCACCAACAGGGACAGTCCTTGGGCTTTTGCTGTGCTTCCGGAAGTAATCACAGTGGGAGCCAGGACCTTCCTGGTGCCCTAGAAGAGCATCCTCTCTGAAGACAGCACTGGAGAACTCTCTGCTACCTTGAAAGATGCTGCCCCAGGGCTTACTGACACTCTTTACTGCATGTCCTTTAACAAATTAAATGGCAAAATAAATTCAATGTTCCAAACACATAATCAAAATCAGCATCTTATTGACAATCTCAGTTGAGAAGCCAAAGTGTACAAATGTACAAATAAATGTTCCTTATGTTTATTTTACATATACTTGGGGTTTTTTCCCTTTGGTATCCTATCAGTCTTGTATTATAAGACAGGAAAATCTGAAACATCTGATTTATCTCCAGTGTAACTTGCATTTTTTTCAACAATGACCAAATTTAACCTCTCTAGGCTAAATAATCTGACATTTAAAAAAGCTTAGAGATGGGATTAACCCTTTCCTCACCACTTTTTCATCTCCCAGTATATCTTTTTTTACAGTGGCCAGAGAGGAACTGAAATAGGTATGTTCTTCCAGCATCATGGCTTGCGTGAAATAAACACTCTCAATGGCCTGAACTGTTGTGGAGTTTCAAAGGCAACTTCACTGAAAGAGAAAAAAGAGAGAAATTATCTGCCATTTCTTATCCATCTACATCAGACAGGTCCCAAGGCCCACGCTGACTGAAGTGCAAAGACCCAACCCTATAGAGGAGCTGAGCCTGGGGAGGGTCAGAGCTGCTCGCTGGCTTCCCACTAGAGGGATGTCTGCAACCAGCCTTCCACCCGCTTCCCAATCCCCAAACCGCCTCCTCACATTTCTGCCCAGCTGCAAATTCCACTCAGCATCAAACAGTAATTGAAAATGCTGTAAAGAATATATCCGAAGGTTGCTCACCATGGCGTAGGGCAAGTATTTGGAAACTACCGTTCTGGAAAGATGCAACGCAACACTGGTGCGCACCGCAAGGTCCGAGTGAGCTGATCGGAAATCTTCTGGTTGAACAGTTTTCCACCACTAAATTCTGATTTGGTGGAAAGCAAAAACGGTTTCCCCTCAGATCCCTAGCTGCTGCTTTCCTTCCAGCCCATCAGACACGATCCACCCAAGCCTTTTTGACAGCCCAAGTTCAAGGGCTTCCAGGTCTTGGGAGATCAGGGGGTCTGGGCTGCAGCGGTACCGGCCGACTGACGGTGGGCTATGCAGCTGCCCGCCTGCGATACTGGTTGGGGGGGAATCTTAGACAGCTGCTCAGAAAATTCTGGAAAACCCAAATCTTGTTCTTTTCTGTAGTGAAATATCTCTTCATGCGGCTGCTCTGCAGGCAGCATCACATCCAGCACTTGGTTCGGAGCTGGAATTCTGTCACTGTAACAGAATGTTACTGTAATTTTACTGTAACATTTCCTACACTTTTATCAACTACAGCTAGATATATCCTTCTGTTTGTTTGTTCCCTGTGGTTTAGCTTGTACCTTGAAGCATGGCATAATCTATTTAAACTATCAACATGTTAGCAGTATGCTCAGTGACAAAAGTACTCCTTTTTATTTTTTTATTAGTTCTAAATTAGTTGACTAGAAAAGGATAAAAATTTAATAGTGGAGAGTCCTCCCTCCTACAGGGAACAACTGTCGGAACTGATGGGATGAAAGGGGCTGCAAAGAGAGGAAAAAATTGATAAACTGAAGAAATAAGCATTAGTTTTAAGTGCTATAAGAGGCCTTGTGTGCCCCAGAACAGCATAATTAATAAGTCCTAATTTATTATCCTGGCTGGGTAGATGGGTTGAACTCTTATACTTAAAAAAAGATGAAAATGTGTTTTAATTTAGGTGGAAAAGAAGCAGCACAGATTTTAAAAGTGGTAATAGTTAGAGTTGGAGGATTTATTTATTTATTTTAATAGTTAATTCCCCGGAAAATGTGGTTTCAGTCATGTCTAAACTATTTGCTTCAAAATTTGCTGAATAGTTTTGGCTGGAAAAAAAACAAAGAAGGGGATAAACTCTGTTGGAGGAAAGTCCCCAATTATCCAACAGCTCAATGATCAGAGCATTGACTTAGGTAGCAGAGCCCCTTTAACAGAGGCTGGTTTGAGGCTATGCTCAATCCTTCCTGTTACCATTTTGATTTTGTCCAGATGGGGAGAGATGGGGGAACACCACCCAAGAGAGCACACTGGTTCCCAGGGTGGGAAGCTATGATTCTCATGTGCCTCCTCGCTGACCCAACGAACTTGGTGCCTTTCTGCAGGGCCACAGCTTCAACGTGAGGAAGAATTTTCCCTTTTTCCCACTTCAGGGAACCCCGGTCCTTTGACAGCTTCCTAAAAAGTAGGATTCCCCTGGACAAAAGTAGGATTTCCATATCTCCATGCTATGAGATTAGAAAAAGAGACCGCCTCTCTTCTTTCAAGCATCCAGAGCAAATATGCTACATCGGATTAAACAGAACATTTAATGGTCCACGCAAAGAAATACCTTCAGGTTATTTTCTTTCAGCAAGGAAAACCAGCCAGTTTGGTTACATCCAAACCGTGCTGGTTTATATTGTATTCACTGTGGGTTTTGAACAAAAATGCAACCTCCACCAAATCTGTAACTGGTCGTGAAATAGTTTGGTTTCACTTTCATTCAGGCTGCGCTACACTTCTTACAAACCATTATGTCTGCAGCCACACAAAGAAAGAACTGAAAACGACGTTGACAGCTCCCGACTCCGGTCCCTATGATGCCAGTCACCACATCACACGGATTATGCTGCAGCCAGTTATGTTCTTGCTGCCTTTACCTGGATGAAGGTTGTACCAAAACCCCATTGTTTAGAGCTAGAAACTCTCTTATTTCCCATCTAAGCTTATTCGTGGCCAGTTTACATGCATATGTTCTTCTGCCGGCATTGTTCTGTAACGTACAGAGCTCTTAGTCTCCTTGGTGTTGTCTTCTTTGCTGTAGCTACAGACACCACCATATTCTCAGTCACCTCTATGCTGGACTTAGCAAATTGAGTGATTCAAGTCACCTCACATAAGGAGCCTGCCTTGTTCCTTGATCTCTGCCCAATTCCCAGTTTCAGTTCCTCTCCTGCAATACAGATGAATGGAACTATTCACGTCCCAGCAGTGTTTTTACTTGATCTTGGCCTTACCCTATCTTGCTTGAGTATCTTTGTTAAATTTTACAATACCATTTACCCTTTTTAATTCCACATTTCCACCAACTAATGGAAGCCAGAAGTATTTCTCCTCAGCTGTTTCCAAATGATAAGTTCCCACATTATATCAGAATTTCTTACTAGTCCCCAAGGGTACATCCCTCTATAGACTGTACCATTTAATTATATCCTATTTCTATCATTCCTGTCATTGAGATGATCCAGATCTTCCAAGCAATATCCCAGCCCTCAACCCTCTATTGATGTTGTCCTCTGACTCTGTGCAAATGGCCAGCATCGCCAGCACACTCCTTGATTTCATGCTGGTAAACAAAAAGGTTCTAATTTCAAAACGTTAAACGAGACAGATCAAGACTGGTCCCTGTAATTCCTACCAATTCAAACCTTCAAGGATTCAGCTAATACCCTCCTATTTCACCCCATAAGGCATTGCTGTCCTACCTATAGTCAGTTCTTAGCAGTTTAGGAATAGTATGTTACCCTCCAGAATGTTTTCTAGATGGATCTCCTACAAGGAACGTACATGAAAAGTTCCCTTAATAATTCCCTTTAACTCCAGCCTTTCCACATCAAATTATTTACTGAAGACGAGAGAAATGAGATCAGTTGCACTTTTTTTTTGCCATTATTTTATAGCTGTGATTAGTCCAATATGATTTAGACTGTTTCCTATTTTCTTCCATATCTTTGCTATTTGCTGGAAATGTGCTTTGAAATATTGTATGCTACTGAGGTCACAGAAGGAGTTTGATAACTGTCATATTTGTTTCCTTTTAAGCTACAGATCTATACTTACTATTTTCAATCATATGGCATCATCCTGGCAATAGTAATTCATTTGAAAATGACTTGTTATTGAAATTAAGATGTAGTTTTAGTCATTTCAGATTTCTGATGCTTATCTGATACCAAATTTATTAAAATCTTCTAAGTTTTTCTTCCAATTTGGTTGTAATTACCACTTCTATGGCAATTTTCATTTTCATACCTTAATTCTGCTTATCCATATAGTGGGGTTTTTTAACATCATCACCCATAACCAAAGCCTAGATGAAGTATTCATTTGGATTGGGGCAAAACCAAGATCATCCCTATGCTAGCCTCTTCACACAGTCATCCCATTTACGATTTGAGAGCCAAGTCTAGTAATAACAGTTGTTAAACAAGACTGTCCTTCTTGTTTTCCTGGTTTTGGCTGGCATAGAGTTAATTTTCTTCCTAGTAACTGGTACAGTGCTGTGTTTTTGGATTTAGCATGAGCATCAGTTTGATAACACACTGATGTTTTAGTTGTT
>NW_009628060.1:0-4013 GCF_000690535.1 Cariama cristata
CAGGGGACCACACCGCAGACCCTCTGGGTGAACAGGGCCTTGCTCCCCCAGCCCCAGTCAGGGCAGACCCTCCCCTTCACTGCCATTAACCGAGAACCATCACCGCTTCTGCAGCTTTACATTTTAAGGTCAGGCTTAATTCAAAGCAGATGCAGCCAATTTTCTTTTACGAGCACATTATGTTCAAAGCTTCCAGTGCATCTGCATAACAAGCCCATGGAAACAACCTGATACTGAAAGCACAACTGTTTTGATGCAACACGGTCCAAACGAATAAAAATCTGTTAAGGATATTGCCATTCAGTCCCTACATACTGTTCTCCCTAAAAAGAGAATTAAAACGTGGCTGTGTGATAATTAAAGGGAGGCATCATTAGTTACCATATCAAAAAACATGAACGACGACACAATAAGCAGGGGTTTTAGCGCTCTGGAAAGGCTCTGGTCCTGTTTTTGCCATCACAAGTTAAATTACGGAAGGCAGCGATTGTGTTAGCCATAATGTAAATATGCTGGGCACTGGAGTTATGTGCGGGAGGGGCTGCTTGTTAAGATGGAAAAACAATGGAAAGACATGCTTTGCATTCAGATCAGTGAAAAGACTAGTACAGTAATAAAAAAGACTGTGCAATCACCTGAATAATGTTCATCTTTAAAAAAAAGGGAAGACTTGTTTAAGAAATACTTCCTATTTCCGTAAGATGAAGAGATTAAGGACCTTCGCCAGTTCTTGCTGGAGTCAGTGGAAGCTTTGCCACAGGAGAACTGGACCTTGGCAAGAGATTGTCATGTTGGCAAATGCCAGTTTTCTAACTTTGTGGCCACGGCTGGATTAGCTCCTACTGCAGAGCATTGCTTGGATGTGATGTTAAAGCGGGCAAAGCAATCTTCCCCTTTTAGCCATTGCTACAAGAAGCCTTTCAGCCTAGCAGCTTAAACTCCTTGCCCTGTGAAGTACGTAACCCTTTCCTCTCTCCACAGCAGCTTTGGTGCTATTTATTTAAACGTGTACAGAAAGGAAAATGAAAAGCCGTTCTCACCAAAGATAATGTGGGCACAGACTCCACAACAAAGAGCTTCTATGCTTTCCTACAAGAGTGACATGCTTCCCTGCCAGGTTTGCTAAACTGCCCACAAGAGGAAAGCGGAGGGACACATTCCACTCTATGCAAAATAGCAGTAAAGGAAAAGGAAAAGCTGTTCTTACCAAAGATAAAGAAAATGTGGGCACAGACTCCACAACAAAGAGCTTCTATGCTTTCCTACAAGAGTGACATGCTTCCCTGCCAGGTTTGCTAAACTGCCCACAAGAGGAAAGCGGAGGGACATATTCCACTCTATGCAAAATAGCAGTCAACATCCTCACCCACGTGTATGAGATCACACAGCAGAGATCTCCATTTTAAGTATCTCTGCCGCTTCTTCTGGAAGCGAATTGATTTTTTCAAGACCAAGAAGTAGGAGCAAAGACCTCCTGAAGAACACGCTGGCAGCAGCTCCTCTTTTCTAGTGCTGGAAGGCTAGATCAAAAATCCCAGTTTCCCAAGCAACTGCAGTATGGCTGAGAGGGAATCAGAGACACAGAGAAAAAAAGAAAAGGGTCCCAGGCAACAGTACTCACTGTTTTGGATGGCGAAGCCCTCTAAGGCAAGAAGAGCTTCAACAACCTGCTTTTGCAGGAATAAAGGCCCCCGGGACGTGGCTCGAGTGGTTATAGCTCTTATTCCTTTGCATATGACAAGTTCTTCCATTTCTCTCTACACGAAATGGACCTAGGAAACACCAAATGAATGCTGACTGTTCCTAGCCGAGATTCTCAGAAGGAAGACAAGATGAGAGCTCATCAAGAGCTAAAAAATTCCTGTGAGTCCAATTAAACCACCCCCTGAACACAAACAGCAAGGTAGATTCAGATCCTTCCTGCTCGCAGTAAACAGCACGTGGACTCAGGACAAGGGAATCCCCTCATCCATCCCATCCCATCCCATCCCATCCATCCCATCCCACCCCTCACTGGAAGGGAGGGATGTTCAGCGGGAACCAGTCCCTGGCCACCGGAGACAACGGACGGTGCATTCTCAGCACTGACTCTTGGGAGAGTTGGCTGTTGTGCAATTCGTGGGGTTATGTCATCCTAAGGAAAACATAAACAAAGCAAAAGAGGAAAAAAAAACCCCAAGAAACCACCAAACCCTGCAGAAGCTGTCAAGTGTAAACTCTGCCAAGACTCATTTCTGCAGCGGCTTTGAGTCGGTGTCAATTTGCTTTTCCAAGACAGAAGGCCCAGCCTTTCGTCTCAGTAACTACGAAAACACGTTTTCAGGCCACCGTGCTGGGAGTCCCCCGTTGTGCTGTTAGATAACCGTCTGCCTTGCAAGGGGCTATTGTTACTGCGAGCTGCCTCTTTCCTACCATTCTCGTGCTGAAAAGCCTTTTCCGAAAGTAGTCCATTAGAGCAGGGGAAAAAAAGCCTCGGAGCATGGGCACGCAGCAGAATCAATGCTCCCTTTGATCTGCAGGCTCAGGCAGTACTGCAAATTTAAGAAACAACAAGGTTTTGCTTTGCTAAGCAAAGCCTGTTAATTTGGCTCATCTGCACTTACAGCATCTCACTGAAAATGCCATCTGTATCAGACGTTTCGAAGACTTTGGTGCAATATTCACTTAGCTTAGATAAATAATTCAGTAAGATTCATTAAAAAATAATCAGTGAATTAATTTTCATAGTGTACATCTACGCCTGTAATTTTTAAAATTCAGTGCTCTACTACCCTGAATGGCAGTGAGGATATTCACAGTGGATGAAGGAAATGCTGGTGATTGATGGAGTCAGACTGAACGTAGATTTTTTTCTTATTCTAGTCATGGACTTTCTTCTGAAATCTACTGCGTGTGTTCGAGTCCTGTTACTGGCAAGAGCGAAATGCATACGCACCACAGGGAAAATAAGACCCTTTACGTTTGTTGCAGGCCACACGTACAGTACAGGAAACTTAACTCCTATCGTGACAAAAGAAGTCCACAAAAACATTGTTTCATGCTACCGAAAGGAAATCTTCTGTGCGGATATATAGGACAGGAATGTATACCACTGAAATCACTGTAGGTAGCTATAGAACACTACGCAATACGTAGAAATATCCTAAGAACATACAAAATTTACCAGTAGTGACCTGAAAGTGCAAAGAGTACCTATAACTAAATGCCGAGTCCTGATCTATAAAATCCTTTATGAATGACATACAAGCTGATAATTACAAAGCATCATTCAGACCACAAAATAACAAATAAAACAAACAAAGTACTCTTTAAGAAAATTAAAGACGACGACAGCGTTGGGAATGTTATCTCTGGGACTCAGAACACCGTTTCTACCTTGATACCTACCAAAGCCAAGGAAAATATACGCTGGAACAGGGTAACACAAATACGAATGCAAACCACCACAGAATGCCTCAGGACTATGACCTCTTTACGTCTCAGCCTTTAAATCCAGCAAGCCGTTAACCGTTTGTTCTGGGGCATCTCACAGTATTTTACAGGGATCGTGCAGGAATTAAACCTAGGTCTAAAGCAAGCCTTCCAGCTGCCTTCCAATGATTGTTTTGGGCACTGTGTGGAGTTAAACAGATACATCGGTACGAAGACTGAAAGCCCTCGTAAATATAGTTTTCTATTACCTTTCAAAATAAAAAACACAGATGGCTTAAAGACAGAAGTGAGTTTTATAAATACGAAGTTAGTTTGAGCGTCATATTGTATTTTTACCCTCACGCAACCATTACCCTGAATCAACGTCAGTACGTCACAACGATGCAAAACACTGACGCCCTACACAAGCACTTCCCATTTCCCTTTGAAGGATATGATTGTCCTTAAAATATGTACACAGCAAGCAGCCAAACGAACCGCCGAGAGACTTGCAAGATGTCCTCGCACCGGGTACGCGCTAGAAAGCCTGAGCGAGCGGCCGGGGAGCAGCGCGGCCGTCCTCCCACCCGCACACGGCCACC
>NW_009628061.1:0-12103 GCF_000690535.1 Cariama cristata
GAAGGCAACTGAGTTCAGGAATAATTGGATCTGTGTCTGCTAAAAATGTACATATAACACTGTGCTGAAATGTTTTGTTTCTGCATAATTGCATGTAGTATTTAGCCAGCTGGCTGTAGTTCGAGCATGGTGCGAGCAGAGGCAGAGCAGAGCACGGACTTATCTGACTGCAGGCTTCCGCGAGTCTTTCCAGCCCCCCGGGGCTCGGCGCTTTGAGCCTTGCTGTGGATGTGCTGCTGCCAGCACTGAGATTGCCAGGCAGTAACCAAGAGTGCACACTACAGGAGAACTAACGCTGTTGTTTATGGATTTGTTTAAGAAATGACACTGTAACTTGACTTCATCATGATGTAATATAGCCTCACTCTGTGGAGACTTTGCCTTTGCCACCTTGGTTCTTTCTGCCATCCTTACTGCCTCAGAGGGAAGAAAGGGACTGAGAGTTGGAAAAGAGCATTAGCTTCTGTGGCGTTTTCTGCTGTGTAAAATGTGTAAGCAGACTTACCTGAAATACACAGGTAGGCATTTATCCCCCCTGCCATTAATGGTCAGTCACTCCTGTAAAATCACGGGGATTTACTGGTGCCAACAATGTGCCCTTGTGAGCAAGAAGGCTGATGGTATCTTGGGGTGCATGGGGAAGAGTGTGACCAGCAGGTCAAGGGAGGTTCTCCTCCCCCTCTACTCTGCCCTGGTGAGGCCACACCTGGAGTGTTGTGTCCAGTTCTGGGCTCCCCAGTTCAAGAAAGACAAGGAACTACTGGAGAGAGTCCAGCAGAGGGCAATGAAGATGACGAGGGGACTGGAGCATCTCCCTTGTGAGGAAAGGCTGAGGGAGCTGGGTCTGTTCAGCCTGGAGAAGAGAAGACTGAGAGGGGATCTCATCAATGCTTATAAATACCTTAAGGGTGGGTGTCAAGAGGATGGAGCCAGACTCTTTTCAGTGGTGCCCGGCGACAGGTTAAGGGACAATGGGCATGAGCTGAAACTCAGGAAGTTCCATCTTAATATGAGGAAGAGCTTCTGTACTTTGAGGGTGGCAGAGCACTGGCACAGGCTGCCCAGAGAGGCTGTGGAGTGTCCTTCTCTGGAGATATTCAAAACCTGCCTGGACATGATCCTGTGCAACTTGCTGTAGGTGACTCTGCTTTGGCAGGGTGGTTGGACTGGGTGGTCCCTTCCAACCCCAACCATTCTGTGATTTATTACCACCAGTTCAGAATGATAACCATGTTTTTCATCCACTCCCTCTTTCTTGCGTCTTTAGTTGCAATTACGTGTGGGGAAGGGTGTACATGGGTATGTGTGTGTACATTCTTTCTCCTCCAACTCCAGCGCTGCGAGAGAGCACAGAGATTGAGCTCACTAGTCCGCTTGTATATTAGACGTAATAGATTCAACGTACAAACCGCATTTAAACTCTAAATGTCAAGTAACTGCCTTCTATTGCAAATATTTTATAAACAAAAATGCTGTTTTGCCTTTCAGAAAATACACTAGCCCAATAAATATTTAAACAATTCATTCCCAATTCACAAAAGCAATTATAAAAGAACAGTGACTCCAGATCTTATAATTAAGAGAATCAGGATCTGCTCTGTTGGCCATAGAAAACACAATCGGGACCACAACTCAGGTTCAGAAAATAACTACTTAATATTTTTTCTATACGTTGCAACTGGCTGTAGGTGACTCTGCTTGGGCAGGGTGGTTGGACTGGGTGGTCCCTTCCAACCCCAACCATTCTGTGATTTATTACCACCAGTTCAGAATGATAACCATGTTTTTCATCCACTCCCTCTTTCTTGCGTCTTTAGTTGCAATTACGTGTGGGGAAGGGTGTACATGGGTATGTGTGTGTACATTCTTTCTCCTCCAACTCCAGCGCTGCGAGAGAGCACAGAGATTGAGCTCACTAGTCCACTTGTATATTAGACGTAATAGATTCAACGTACAAACCGCATTTAAACTCTAAATGTCAAGTAACTGCCTTCTATTGCAAATATTTTATAAACAAAAATGCTGTTTTGCCTTTCAGAAAATACACTAGCCCAATAAATATTTAAACAATTCATTCCCAATTCACAAAAGCAATTATAAAAGAACAGTGACTCCAGATCTTATAATTAAGAGAATCAGGATCTGCTCTGTTGGCCATAGAAAACACAATCGGGACCACAACTCAGGTTCAGAAAATAACTACTTAATATTTTTTCTATACGAATAATATTTGTCTCCATAAAAATGCCATTTTCAACCGAGTAGCTTTAGCTGTTTATTTAAATTATTTAGACGCAATCTAATTACGCCCGTGAAAGGTCAGTTATCATTGTTAGAACTTGGCTGCTGTCCATCATTTCCACCAATAGATCTTATACTGCATTTTACCACTAACTGACAAAAACAATGAAATAGCAATTTGGGCTCATGAAGTAGGGATTTGATAAAGATGCAAAGTTTGCTGTAATAGCACTGTCTACAGTGTCTATGAGATGGACTTTTTACTAATTTAATTTGTGTTCCTGTAAGCACTTACTGTGTCTAAATTAGCAAGCAGTGCAGCCCGAAGGAGTAGGGAAAAAGAATTGGTGCTGAGGAGAGGACGCATTTCAGGAACTTTTAATTTGGGATGCCTGTAGTCTGGTCCCAAGAAGTAAATGCTAATTGGTGGCTGAGGTGTGTTAGCCACGCTTCTGGTGCTCATCTGCTGCTACAAAAGAATCCATTTTGCACACGCAGAGTCTGTTACACAGTATGAACCAAAGTGTGCTGTGATCAGGGGACTGACTTCGAATGCACGCTTGGGATCTGAGCTAGATGTAAGAACTCTCCAGATCTACTTTTCATGTTCTGCTCACAGAGGTAGGAAGTATGCCCTTTATTTGTTATTTCTTCTTTTTTTAGACTATAAATAGTGTCTCTTTGGCTGTGAAATAATTGTAAGCTTTACTTTTCTCATAAATATGAGAAAATATGTAGGAGGATATCAGAAACAGATTCTTTTTTCATGAGGAATATTTGAAGTGAGAGAAAGATTACCTTAAACAGCAAGTCCTGCTTGTTTAAATGGGCCCAGTATCTCACTACTGAATCCACTTTTTGTGTCTTTTTTCTCCCTAATGTTTATGTTTCTGTACTTAATGAGTCTCACATTTTTGTTTCAGCAGATACTTCCCTCTGCCTGTATTTTCCTTATCTCTGTCTTCCACGTGCTTGGTTTTACATCACATTAAAACAGAACGCTAGTTTGTAACAGAGCTGTCACTATATATATATTTTTTTATATATATCTATGTATTTTTACTGGTTTTCTTTCTAATTTCTCTATTTATCTTGTATTTTTCACATTTTAATGTTCTTTAATTTCTCATTATTATTACTCTATTATACAAATATCTCACTCTGGATTTGGGTCTTATTTTTATAGATCCTGCACCAAGGTTTCATCTTCATAACAGAATTTCTAATCATGTCTCTATTTTTCAGCTTTGCATTTTCCCTTGCATACATGTGCTTTTTGCCTGCCTCTCTTTTACTGCCATCATCAACTGCTGTTTTTCATGTGTTTTTCCTATTTTCCCCTTTTGTGTTTTTAATTTGCCTTTTTCTTTTTAAATCTCCACTGTTCTTTCTCTCCATATTGAGTCCGTTGGAAACAGCCTGAAAGAAATAATAGATTGCTGCTGGCAGAAAACTCACCATGAAAACTGAACAACATTTCTTTAGTCTTTACATCACAGTAACAGAAATGAATATGTGCTGGTAGAAAACAGCTTGATGTACAAGGGGATAATTTATGGAAATAAGCCCAAGTGATGGAAAATTGATTATTTGGAAAAATAATTGTATCACTGACAATATTTTTGCTGTAGAGGTTTAGTTTGGTGTTTTATGGAAATTGGATAGGGTACAAAATTTTGGGGAGGATCAAGGTTGAAAATAATTTGGAGCTTCTACTTTCAGTCTTTCAGACTGGGCCCATCTCATATCTTCAGACACACTGAAAACAACAGACAGGGTTCATTGTTTGGAGTAACTTGGACTTGGAAAATACAGGGAACTTGGAGTATGCAGAAAAGCCTGAAGTTCATGTGCTGTTAGAATATGCAGTTGAATCCGTAACGTGATAATTCTGATTAAATTTGGTAATGTTCATAAATTTAAACTGCTTTGTGAGAACAAGATTTGTAAAATCTGACCTTAGGTTATTTTTGTAACTGAGTATGTTTTTCAGATTTTATTGGGAGTGTTGTATTTCTGTTCCATTGAAACAGAATGTAGTACCTGATCAGAGCAAGAGAGGCAGCAGCTATGGCAGAGGGCACATTTCCTAGAATATTGGCAGAGCCACACAGACACATCTCAGTCCCTTAAGCTGGACCTTTTCAAACAAAGAATGTGTTACTACAGCCACGTGATAAGTTATACATATAAAAAGAAAGAACGTGGACCCTACCTTTATAACAGGGTAAAGTATCAAAAAGAACGTTGACTCTGAGGGAAAAAAAAGCAAGTAGAGCTTACATTGCTGTGATAAAAAGAATAGATAAAGAAGGAATATGTATTAATGTATATATAAATCAGAGTGCAGTAGAGGTTTAGCAAGGGGTTTTACCATTGATATGGCACTATTAAGATCAGTAGGGGAGTAAGACTCTCTAGTTTATTATAAAATTAATGTTAAAAGTGGGAGAAAAGAATGGTAGAAATGCTTCAAGTTATATTATGGCAAAGCCAGAGTAATTTGCAAATACAACTGAAAGGTTTGGGAATTTACTACTCCCAGCACCTGGAGTGACAACTTCCTATGGCAACACAAACTAAGCTAGAGGACTGAGCATACAGTGATACCTTAACTTAGCATAGCCATGATGCTACTAATGGCTGTCTCTCTTAGCCAGAATAATTCACAGTGCTGAGTAACTCTCAGAAGGAAAAAATATTAAACTACTATGTCTACTCCTAAAGGGATTTTGTGGTTAGTCTGAGACACTTGTAAGAGCTGGGTTGTTTCTGAATAAAGAGAGGACTGGATTAAGGAAGAAGGAAAACTTTCTTAAGGAAAAAGCTGGACTGAGACAAGTGTAGAACAGAAGTGAAGCAAAACTTCTGGAATTAACTGCTATAAAAAAGGTAGAATACTTGCTTCCTCACACCTCAGATTGAAAGTGACTGCCTCCTGGTGTTCTAACTAGAAGGAAAATTTGTGTTTTGGTGAAACTCAGGTTATTGTGATCACTGGTGAACTTCAGTAGCCAGTTACATACAGGAGGTCAGAGCAGACTCCCTGATGTCCTTGGATCAGAAGGATCTGTAAGTGTGGGGAAAGATGATTAAATTTATTACCAGTGATGAAGCAAATCACTTCTGTGATGTAGAACACCTTCTTGAGAAACAGCAACTTGAGTTGCCAGCTGTGTTTGTAAACAAGAAACATATTCTAGTAGTATAAAATGTGTGGTGACAGAAAGATTGATGAAACCACCTCACTAGCACCCAGCTCCTCTACCCTAAAGCTCGTCTGAATAAATGTCACCGCTGTGAGCACGTAAAAGAAGCTAGAGGAGGCTTTTATTCAGGGAGAACTACACAGTAGTTTCAATAACCAGCCTCTGAAAATACCATCACCAGATACATTTTTTTGAAAAAAAGTTGTGAGTCTTGATCATGATTTAATCTTTTGGGGTTGAGATTCAAGAAAAAGACATAATTTCTGTCCTAAATTAACTTTTAATAGAGTAACAAAAGCCCTGAAGGCCAAACCACTTCATCTTTAAAATGTTCACATATTAACATTTTTTTCTGCATCCATTAAATGAAGATGTTGTTCTACTGTGTAAATATCTATATTTATTTTAATAATTTACTGTCTTCATAAATATTCATAAAATTGCTTTTTAACTGTCATAAAGTTTAGAAATGTGGATACTTGCATGTTTATGCAGAGGTTATTGGCAGGCACTTACGATAAGGATTTACTAAATGGAAAATATTAAAGATTCCCAGAATAAAGGCAATTTGCAAAAAGGCTTCTATTTAATAACTGCGTTAGTTTTAAATAAGTTTACTTTGGGAAAAGTCATTTCACTTTTCTACTGTCTACGTTTTTTATTTCTTTCCCTCTGGTACTTTTTATGACTAGCACATATGACTGTGGAGATTACATTTTAAATCTCCATTTAACTAGAACTTTCTCTCTCCTTCCATCCCTTTCTCCCTCCCTATATACACATATATATGTGTGTGTATATGTATATACATTCAAATATATACATACAGTGGCGCATATAAATATATATATAAAAACTATATCGAACAAAATGTTTTTAAAGGGACTTGAACACCTTAAATACGTTTCATTATTAAGGACACTGGGGTTGGTTTGGTTTAGGACGGAATTTTTTCCAATGTGCCTAAAGTCTTTATATACCCATTTCCTATGTGAGTGCTATGGGTTTTTTAATGATATTGTATGCCCTCTCAAAACCCTTCTTGAAAATTTGACCCATAGGTGTAGGTAGTATAGATAAAAGTTACAGAAGTATATAAAGCTAGACCTGCATATCTGGATCTGAAGGGATAGTCTAGATTCATCCCCTTCAATAGCGTCCTGTTTCTCAGGTTTTCTCTAATTTATTACCCTTTTAAAATCTTGTCTCAATTCCCAAAATCCTGAGAGTTCCTCTTGAATAAACCAGGCTGAGTTCAGATTGATTGATAACGATCAGATTTGTTGCAGAGTTTGATATTTAGCCAAATTATATTCCTACAAAATATGCTAGCTCTTCCTTTGTCTTCATGGAACTACTAGTTGCTTTGTGGTCCTTTTTCCTTAGCCTTTGTCTCCCCTGAGTTTATAGGAGATCCCTTCCTTCAAGTCAGTTGCTTTTATTCCTATTCTTTACCTTTTTTTTTTCCCTCCCAAAGATTAGATTTAGCTTACTTGTGTTCTTAACCTTCCCCCTCCTCAAACAGCTTCTTTAATGTTAGATATAATCCAGTCTAAAGAAGGCTACCTTTTCATTTCTTTCTCTACTTCCTATATAAAAAAATTCTGTACCAAGGCCTTCAAAAAACTTACTGGATGATAGTCTGTACCAAAAAAGCTGTTTATGTAATTGAGGTTTCACACTGCCATGAATCTTGTGTTTTGAATGATGCTTTTAGTCACCTATTTACGTCTTCCTGATTTCATGAGTCATGGAATGGTGCACAAGCTATTTTGCTCTTTAGTGTTTACTGAGAAAATTTATGTTTGTTTTGAAGAAAGACTGTGGGTCTTCCTTCATCTAAAAGTGTATCAAATTTAATAGATTGGTAGATGTAGTTCTCAGTTATATTCCCCCTGCTTTGACTGATAACAATGCTTTCTTGTGCCTTTAAAAAAATGGACATACCATAATAGTTAATTAGAGAAGCTTGGAGACGTCCTGCCTCGGTATCATAAATCTGTTCTGTGTTGGGGTGACTAAGAAATCCACCCCCAGCTTATTGAGTACGCATACCTGAGTTAAAAAAAAAAAGTGTCTCTGCACAGATTTATCACTTAATGCTTCATCCTGAAGTCATATGTTAAATTTTTATTGGTAAACATAGTTTAAAACATAGCTTGAAAGAAAGAAAGTACTAATTCTGATACATTTTTTCCCTCTCTATCAGGTACTGTGGGAAAGAAAATTGAGAAATTATACTGACTTGAGAAATTTATAGTTGATGACTAGAAAAAGAGTCAAAAGAGTGGTTGCTGACTGGAACCAAGTCATGCTGAGCTCTATTGTTCAGTTCCTAGAAGACTGTTAGTACCCAGAATAATTTAAACTGAGCATGCCAATTTACCTCGTACTTAATCCAGCATTTGAAGGATGATGTACTGTGACCTGTACCACCTAAAGGTGAAACGATGCCAGTGCACTTATAAATCCAATCCGTATCTGTCCAGCTGAATATGAAATAGTTGACAAAAAATTGCTCTCTTATCCCTTTAGTCAAGTGAGCTGCAAGAAATAAAAGTAGAGTGAGAATTCCTTTTTTATACGGTATAAATGGGAGAAAGTAATTTGCTCTTGTAAGCAGTAAGAAGAATATGTAAGGGGTGGGGTAGGAGAAAAGCAATTGATGTCTGGAAGGAAGCATAATCGTAGCACAACTTGTCAATATTCTCAAGTAATTAACATTTTGGTTGCATTAGTAAAAGGACTTTTGATTATTACTCATTTCCTTTTCGATTACAAACCTCTGGATTTGTTTGAATGGAAGGAGAAATGTGCTATTAGCAGAGTAAATGAGGGGACATGTAAGTTAATGAGCAAAAGTAGATATTGATTATTCTGCATTTCTGATGCCACAGAATTTTCCCTGAACGTTTTGAGAAGTCATTGCCATTTTGCAGACATACTTGTATTCCCTGTAGTTCCTATCCTCTCTTTCTCTTCTGGATTGATACAGAAGATCCTGAAGTCCTACTGCTGAATCAGACACTGAGTTCTTAGCTGGTCGACTGGGTACATAGCCCTGTTATTTTCAATAACACTGAACACTTAATTTTCACTTGGGAAAATAATTCTAAATATTCATATACTCAATTAAGTGTTTAATTGCACATTCACTACATGTATTAAATGCATCCTTTGAAAAATTAGTCCAGCTGCCATTATGAATTGCTATTTCCTGAAGGAAAGGGCTGACCATTTTATAGCAGGTCTCCTCCTTCTAGTACAGTAGGCTTAAATTGAGTGAGCCAGGAAGTGGCTTCCATTCAAAAACGGAGGATGGCTGACAAAAATTTCATTCTGGGGTCTTCGGAAGCTCTTGTGAGATTTTAGAGATGTGAAACCCAAGCATAATTTTCTATTTTATCAAGCCCTTAAAAAGTGAGTAGTAAATGCAATCATCCAATTTACTGTCTGAATGTTATGTCCTGATAAATGGTGCAAAGTCAAATGAAATGGCTTTGCTGTGAGGCAATTGTTCTGAAGCAGAGCTGAGCAGAGAAATACATTGCCTCAATCTGTGTCTCAGAGCTCTAAATCCACACAGCTGATCAGCTACTCGCGTGCAGGGCAATAGGAAAGACTTAGGCACTTTGTCTTTCCATCATAAAATCTAAACCTTTTAAATTTGCTCTTTCTGCAGATGCACTAGCCATACTTCTTCAAGTGGTCTTGGCACTTTTTCTGCTGCTTACACAGGGAATTATAGGCATTATTTTTCCACCCAAACTGCTAATTGAGCTGGCCCTTCAGATTACTTGAGTTTGGACTTTACAAAAGAGCCATTGACAGACAAATTATCTGGGCCTTTTTTCATCTCATACGGTTTGATTTCAGCAAGAGCTGAGAAAGTGAAAAAGAAAATGGAAGATACAAGAGCTTTGAGTAGAGATGAGGAGTTGAATATATAAAATCTCATCCTGCCAGAACTGGTCTACCTGCCTTTTGATTCTTTGAAAGTGTCAGCCATAGGACTAGGTGAAGCAATGCAGCACATGCCATTAATCTTCAGAACTGCCCCCTTTAACAACTCTGCAAAGGATAATTACAGACCAGTACTGTACATGCTGGTTATTTTATATTTTCTGGAATAGTGACCAGAGGAGAAGGTCTTCTTGCTTCAGGCAACAAGTGTTTTATAAGTACTCCCCTCATTCTGTAGTGGGTTTGAATTGTATGGCATGTTCTGTAGTAGCTGCTGGTTTATTATTTTATTAAAAAGAAGTTGTGACTCTTCTCTCACCTTTTTACATTCTTTTAGGTCTTTTTTTCTTGTTTCACAGTAATTATTTCTTAATAATCAGTTTACATGTCTGTGAACTGATTTGAAAGGTATCAAAAATCTTTATTGTTGAACAAAGTATTTATGTAAAACTTTAAGAGATCACGGAATAAATAGTCCTGTTCCTAGAATCAACGTTTTATTTGATAAACCAGGATGTCACAGATTACTCAGCTAAAGAATGTTTTTTGTACCTTGTGGCTCTTCTTTTTGTCATCTGTCCTTTAAAATGCAGCTAGGTTAACATAGTTAAGAAAAAAATTGGTTCAGTAACCCAGTAGTTTCTCTGAATAGAAATAGCTTTGAAGCTGGTCCTACAATTTAGGAAATGTAGCCAGATCCAGACCTTGGTTTCATTTGCATTTGTTCTGCACGGCTTTAGAGACTCAACTGTGAGAACTGGTTCACAAAATCAGCACTTATGATTTATGTAGGAAAATTTGAATTCTGTCCTTTCAAATACACTTGTAGTTTGCATTCTGATCAGAACTTTGAGTAGAAATGTGGTCTTGCTGAATGCTGATAGCCAACCTGTTCGTTGCCGTCAGTGGAACTAGGTTTTTATACTTTACATTCTATAGCCTATGGAAATTTTTTTATTATTCTCCCTAGGGTTATTTGATGTACTCTTTTCAGATCTTCTGTAGCTGGATTTTGTGGAACATAGCTGGATAAAATATATAACTGCTTGTCCTCAGGATTTTGGGAGGTCTTTTGGGGGGGAAGGGGTAGCTTTTAGCATTCTGGTTTTTCATTTTCTCTTTCTTTATGTAATGCTGAAGAAGCCATAGAATGCCTAAGTCAAAATTTCACTCTTAGCCATTTGGGCCACTTGATGCCTGTACATGAATTTGAAAAGAAAAACACCCAAGTCCATCATTACAAATATAATTGGCACCCTCTTTGCAAGTTCAGCAATAGCCACTTGGAATATTTTGTTTTGATTGCCAAAACATTAAACTAACCTTCTGTGCAGAAGGCAGTTCTTCCGCCGCGAACATATTTTCACTTAACAGGAAAAGATTGTGCATTGAAAAATGAGAACTTGGGCATTTTAATTTCATCTTTAGGTCTGAATAATTCACAGACAGCAACATGTGCAACAAAGTTAAACTTACCTTGTTTTCTCTAGATCTAGCTCTTAAGTAGATGGCAACTTTCTTTAATTTATATGTTATCCTACTATGTTCTCATTTTTTAAGTGGGTTTGGGTTTAGTGTATGGGTTTTTTGTTCAGATTTTTTTTGTATTGAATTTGTTCTAAGCAATTTTCTGAGAGCAATTAATTTTGCATATTTGAAGTTGGAGCTGTGCTCATTCATAGTGATTGGGTTTTTTTTAGAGCATTGGTTTTGATGCTTTTTGATACAAATGGTCGATCAAGGATGTTGCATACAAAAAGATTTCTGAGCTTTCTGATGTTCATTGGGAGAGAAAACAAAAGTTGTATGATCACAGTCACTGCAACCTTAAGTTAAAATTAGTGGGGGCTACTTTCCTAAATTGGTTTAGGATGCTGTATAATAACTGTTAACATTTTTCGTTAATAGTTCCAAATTTCATATTGCTTTTACACTTCAAATTTCTCTAAAAATCAGGTTCTTCATCAGATTAATAAAAAATGAACCAGCCAAACCAAAAACCTCCCATTGTTGCTGATGATAGCCTTTTTGTAAATAATCATAGTATGTGCATTGGCTGAGATTTGTCAGCACAGCGCACAGTTATGTCTAGATACAGGTAATATTTTAGATAGAGGACAGAGTATTTGCATTTTGAGAAGATTGGAGGAGTGCCTGCACTGACAGTCAGACGTGTTATTTATGTTATTCCGCTGTAAGTTACTATACAGGCATCGTAAGAACTCTCACCACACAGCCTCAGAAGTGACCTTGAGGTGACCTAGAGAGACCACCTTTTCAATAAGAAGGAAGTGTATTTTTCACTTCTAAGTCAGTCTTGGTTTTCCCTAGAGTGGGAATTGACTATATGCCTTTTATATCAATATTCAGTTATATGTGATGGTGTTATGATATAAAATTTCCATTTGGGAACTGACCTGACAACTCATTTCAGTCAGGCCTCCTACTGTAATCTCAGAGGAGATATGGTAACGTTTAATCTACTTAACCACCTGGCCATGTCCCATTCCTGTTTATCACATTATAGAGTATAAGAAAAAAGGCAAGCCCAAATCTGCTAGTTCAGGCTGTTCTTGGATTCGAAGTTTAAGAAATCTTTATGACAGACTAGAAATTAGTAGTCCTGTGCATCTTACTGTTGTAGAAATTACTGTCTCAATAACCATGTGTCACCGTTTAAGGCTGGGCCG